>NC_056749.1:68652772-68745888 GCF_019279795.1 Protopterus annectens | reverse complement strand
AAAAATTAATGGGGTTCCCCTGGTTCCAACCCACGTTTTAAAAAAATTTTCCCCCAAAATTTGATTTCCACAGCAATAATGGAATTTATTCTTGAAACAGACACACAAAAACAGCCAACAAAACGCCAAGGAAGTAATCCAACAGATTTAAACGAAAAACAATTATCTCGCCAAACATTGAAATTCATATTGTTTGTGCTATTAACGTTCTCCCCATTGAAAGTCAAATTTGAAGTGCCCTGTTTAGTTGTAGTGGGAGATTGCGGCGTAGCCTGTGTTAAAGGCAGTCCAAGGGTATCATTCACAGTAGAATTGTTATCATGGCTGTTCATGTTTAACAGTTTATGAATTAAAGCTGAATGTTCCTTCAACTGTGCGTTGATTTGCTGTAGTATAACCCCCGTGTCCACTGGAACCACCTCGTCTTCCATACTGACACAAAGTACGTTGAAAAAACAAACTTGTAACTTACGACTGAGAGGTTCCACAACTCGAGTATACCACAGCAATGGCACTGACTTCCTCTTTAAAATTAAATGTTCTCCCTGTTTTCAAAAAATCCACGCGTCTGTGCTTTCTATGCTGTGGTTACATGTTCATTGTTTGCATAGAAAGTAGCAAATGGAAGTGTAAGGGGGGATATTTAAAGCCTGGATGCTTCTATGTTATGTGTAAGTCTCACGGAGCCTACGGGTGAAAGCGCTTACATGTCTATGAAGTAACCTTTGTATACCATATGTGACCTGTCGTGGACAAAATGTCTACGTTGACTGTTTCATCTACCTATGTGTGACTTGGTTTGTGTGCCATAAGGTGCCAGCGGGTCTTTGATGTTGATTAGGTGTATTCCATGGTCAATTGACATTAATCCTATTAATTCACTGAAGGATGTTCTTCATTGGTGGGAATGCCATAGTTTGACCAGCGTATGGCTTTCCTAGCTGACGTTGATATTGTGCCATTGGTATGTGTTCCACAGGTCACCCATTTGTTCCGCGGTATGGAAGCGTGTGATCCCCATTTTGGTGCTGGCAGATTGAGTGCTGTGTACGCCGGTGTTCGCACGGCGGTCCAACTTTGTATGGGGAATGTCAACTGTAGTCCCTATGTGTACTTCCTGTGTTATGCCTTACTGCGGCTGTGTAATTCCACCGGGTTTGCAGTTATGGGTGCCATCTTAGTCGTACGCTTGTCCATCCATGTGAATTGCCTACTGGACACTGGTATAGGGCTGTACACATTTCACACCTGCATTTAGCATTCTCCTGTGGATGCTTTGCATTATTAGTGGGGAGTAAGGCAGGTGCTATGCCCACATCCCTCCCACGGGGTGGGACAATGGATTATCTGCCAAACGACACCGAGCCCTGTTTCTACATACCCAGGATCCCTTGGCTGCAACACTCGACAGTACCCATTACACATCCTTCATGTGTGCGGGACTGGGATGTGGATGCACTTCTATGGACTCGGAACTCTGGGGATTTCTGTGCATATGTGCTGCATTTCATGGACAGTTGTCGTCAACATTGAACACGCTGGTGGTGCATATGTGTAGCTGTGCCGTGGTCACGACTGTTGCTTCTCCTGGTTGGATGATGAAGGCTGGCAGGTATTCCGTACGGGACAATTTTTGGGTCCTACAGTGGACACCAATGTGCATATGTAAAGTGTAGAGCTTGTCGGACTGTGTCCATGTGGCCAGTGGTTTTGACTGCTGCTGTGTGTTCACCAATCGCGGATGTCTGCTTGACTACCCATAGTGTGTAGTGCTATGGAAACCATGTTTTCCAAAACCGGAACCAAATGGTGTACATCCAATGATGCAGGTTAACAACCGCTTTAATTAATCCCCAGGGGTCCCAGTAGGGAAGTATCGCCACTTTATTGTCGGAATGACACAACCATACCAGGTAAATCACGAGCACTTTGGCCCGGTCTTACCGGCCATTTGCAAGTGTAATTAGCAGACACGTGTCAATACATGTATAATAATACATATTGTAATACCGACGTTAATCTATGTTATTTGGACAATGGCTTCTGCTATTGACATACGTTGCTGTGGGTGTTGCCGGTTACCATACACATGGCTTTCTCAAAGGCCGAATTCACAATTCTGAACACTACTGTGGTCTCCTTTAAGGACCCTGAGCCAGTGGTCAACAGTACTCAAGCCACTGCATCACTTACATATGCCTTCTACCGTACCCTACAGGACTGCATGGATCAGGCATTCCCTTACCCAACTGTGGTTCATTGTACCAATGCCAAGCATCCAGTGTGGTGTACCCCAGCCATACACAAGCTGTACAATGAGAGGAGGTGGCTACTACAAGGCAGAGCAGACACCTTGTGAGGTATGACACCCTTGCTCATTATATGTGAAGAGCTACAGGCTGTCATGACATAGTCCGGGGCAGGTTCCACAGATATATCTCCAAGGACTCGGCAGACAATCATACAGCCTTCATTTGCTATGCTGGACACCTGGGAGGTAACTCACACATATGCTCTGACTGGGTTCACAATGATGTGGAGTTTACTGAACATACACACATTGCCAACATACGGGCTGGCAGGTTCGGAGAAGACATCTCCACCCCCTCCCCCCCCACATGGAGAGATGTCTGTACCAGCGGTTTGTGGTCCCCGAATGTTCTGTAATGCACGGGTGGGACATGCTCTCTCCAGGGTAGTGAACACAGCTTCCATGGGACCAGCTGGTGTCCCGACTGTGTACTCCGCGATCTCATTGAGGAATTAGACCCACAGTTTGGACAGCTGTTTATTCTTAGCCTCACCTCAGGTAACGTACCCAAGTTGTGTCGCACGGCGACTGTAGTCCCACTTCACAGGGCCAGTGCCTCCACTGACCCTGTTTATTACTGTCCCATTACCATGAGAAGACTTATCTGCAAAGACATGGGGAGGGATCATACTGCGGCCCGTAGATGACGACATAGGGGACCTGCATACTTTGCACCCAACCCAGTTTGGCTTGGTCAGGGGCGGTTCATGTGTTTAAATCCTGGTTGATGTTTTAGGGACAGTCACCGAGGCCATTGATGGGGGTCTTGCAGTCCATACAGCCTACCTCGACCTGGCAAAGGCCTTTAACACAATACCCCCCTCGGGTATCATTGATAAACCCATCGGCTTGGATGTGAACACGTACATCGCAGGATGGGTTGCAAACTGGCTAGGTGACACGACCCACGCGGTCATAGTTGCTGGCAGCATGTCGGACTTACTGCCTGTCACAGGCGGTGTCTCACGGGGCTCTGCCCTGGGTCCACTCTTTTTCTACATCTACATTTCCACAGTACAAGCACACACAGGGGTGTTATGGCTGACATTGTTTGTAGATGACTGCGAACTGGGTGCCATAGTGGGACGGACATCTGACACAGATATCCTTCAAAGGGGCCTCCCAGATATGGATATCTGCTGTCAGGGACATGGCCTACAGCTAAATGCCAGGTAATGCATAGTCATACCCGTCGTGAAGAACGAGGTCACCCCTGTCCGGCATATGGGTGGCAGTCCACTGAGCATGGGGGTAATTACCAGTGATCTGGGGACCCAGGTTGTCAGTCACCATTCGTTCGACACACACGTTGCTATCGTGGTTCGGTAGAACTTCTACATTGCCCACATAATCGTGCAGGGATTCACATCTACATCAGGGTAGGTCATCGTCTCCTTGTACTCATTACATGTTACACCTATGATTGAGTACATTGCCCCATTCGGAGGGTATCTGACCCGACACCTACAGCAGCTGGGAAGGCCCCATAGGTTAATCGTCAGACAGATGCAGGGTGTCAGGGATTTGTGTTATGCTGCCCCACTGTTAGGACTCCTGCTCCATTCAGTCACATACCTCTTGTTCGGTGTTGACCTGTGCCTGACATACGAGGCCAGGTCGACCCATATTTGATGACTATGCTTCACCTACTGGATCTACTTCCCTCAGAACCACAAGGGCAGGTGACGTGAACCTTGACATGGTCATTAATAGGATGTGTTGGAGTGACACATACGTCACCCAGACACTCACTATGCTGTGGATCTACATCACAGTACATGTGGGGCAGAGAACCTTGCTAGCCTTGTTCGAGGGGGATCTTGTCCGTTGGATGGGGGATTGCAGATATACCCCAGGGATTACATCATTGTCACTGCTTGACAGAGGTACAGCAATATAATAGGCATTTTATCTCCGGACCGGAGGGTTGGCAAAGGAATCCTAGCTATGGCCTAGGGTTATGGCTGCCCTTGGGTAGATAGCCTACTCTGTACCTATGGACCTATGAACCTATTTTCATAGTTTGTCCTATTCACACTTGTCTATCCCCTATCCTCTTTCTCATGTGTATATTTCTGTGGCATGTCATTGACCTCTGTATTACCTGCAGGTATGCTGTCTACAGTGCACATACGTCACGGTTGATTACAGTGTATCTGTGTCCCTACCTCTGTGATACTGAGGACTACCACACATCCTTCACAGCATTACTTGCATATGTCCATTCTATTATTCTTTGGCCTACGGGGGGGTGTTAAGGCAACAGTTACACGTGTCCCTGTTTGTGCATGCATCATGGTGGTCTTTGACCAGCCTCCGTTGCGGTCGTGGGATAGACGGTAGTGTTGGTGTGTGTTTGGCATGTGTTTTCACTGCCGGTACATCTGTGGGAGGTGGGGTTGGCACATGTTCCTCTTTGCAGGGGGCCCCATCCTGGACTTTTGTATCATGCATCTACACTTGGCATGTGCCATATGTCTTGTACTATTCCCACAGTCGTGTATGCCTTCATGCATTACTACTGCGTGTTACTGGCTGTTTGTATGTGGTACACATGGCTATTATGGTGGTTGGCTTGGCCTATTCCCATGCTATGACATACACATCCATCCGGGCATATGCATGTTATTCCGTCCTTTGCGTTGGCCGTGGGTGTTTGGCCGTCCAGCAACGCTACTCTCAACATGTGATGTCCCACCTTCCCCTTCTGTGCCTGTGGCACCCTGTTAGGGCGTCCTGTTTGGTAGGCAGATGTTCCGCAATATGTGTTGTGTTTGACATGTCTGCATAGCTAATCATCGGTACGGTGGTTGAACATACCGCCTTGTCCAGATGTGTACGGTTATGTGCACTGTGGCGTGTGCACACCTATGGGGTTTCGACAGGTCCATACCACATGCGGGATGTACACATTCTGCTGACACATTCACATGCAGCCATTTGGATATCTGTACCTGAGGTGGGTTGTTAACATGTGGGGTACATATTTGCCCGCGTGGCACTGCCTGAGACAATACTTCTTACCACATTTCAGGTATGCCCATTGTGTGTAGGTGTGTAGCTGCGCAAGGCTGCTAGCTGGGTTGGGTGCACGGTCGTACATGGGTGCGGGATACATGCTATGCTGGGGCTATTGTGTATTACATTTGCATGCATGAGTTCTGCTTCTGGATATTACGCTTAGACATACGCCGTCCTATGTGTATGCGAAGAGCACGTTGCTGGGTGTGGTACATGTTGCTATGCACATGTTTGCCTGTGTTTAGGGTATCTTGTTTCCTTCTTGTTGTTATATCGACACGGCTACCCGGCTGTGTACTCTCACTACTGCTGGTGACCATGCCCATGTCGCTACTTCTATGTCGGTGCGGCGCGCTGACATGCTGCGGTACACCTTCACTGGGTATGCCCACTGACAGTGCATTGCGGGACGGACACGGTATTATGCGTATCCTTTGTTTCTTGGACGGGTACACTTAGGGCTTCGTGGGTTGATGTTTGGTTCTCCGTTTTGTTGGGACGGGTACTATGTTGCATAGTCTGCGTACGTTTTATTCTCCACGGGCCCTGGCTGGTGCGGTTACTATTACGGGCGGCCTGTGGAAGTCAGCACTTTAGGTTGCTCATTGCCTGCCGGCTTGGCCACGCCTCCGGACGCATCCTACTTGGGCTCGCTCACGTGCCCTACGCACGTGTCTGTGTTTGCGGCGCGCACTCATTACTATGCATATGGCGCTGCTACGCCGACTATTCACTGCACCGCCGGAGCAAGCCTTATACCGGCCTTGCGCCGAACTTCATGAATCCCGGGGTCTGTCTTTATATAATCAAACGGTGCTTACACAATCTCAGTCTTTATATAACCAAACAGTGCTTACATTATCTCAGTCTTTATATAACCAAACAGTGCTTACCCATCTCTCTCTTTATATAACCAAACAGTGCTTACACAATTTCAGTCTTTATATAACCAAACGGTGCTTACACAATCTCAGTCTTTATATAACCAAACAGTGCTTACACACTCTCAGTCTTTATATAACCAAACAGTGCTTACCCATCTCTGTCTTTATATAACCAAACGGTGCTCACACAATCTCTGTCTTCATATAACCAAACAGTGCTTACACAATCTCTGTCTTTATATAACCAAACAGTGCTTACCCATCTCTGTCTTTATATAACCAAACGGTGCTTACCCAATCTCAGTCTTTATATAACCAAACGGTGCTTACCCATCTCTGTCTTTATATAACCAAACCGTGCTTACACAATCTCAGTCTTTATATAACCAAACAGTGCTTACACAATATCAGTCTTTATATAACCAAACGGTGCTTACACAATCTCTGTCTTTATATAACCAAACAGTGCTTACACAATCTCAGTTTTTATATAACCAAACAGTGCTTACCCACCTCAGTCTTTATATAACCAAACAGTGCTTACTCATCTCTGTCTTTATATAACCAAACGGTGCTTACACAATCTCAGTCTTTATATAACCAAACGGTGCTTACCCATCTCTGTCCTTATATAACCAAACGGTGCTTACACAATCTCAGTCTTTATATAACCAAACGGTGCTTACCCATCTCTGTCTTTATAAACCAAACGGTGCTTACACAATCTCAGTCTTTATATAACCAAATGGAGCATACACAATCTCTGCCTTTATATAACCAAACAGTGCTTACACAATCTCAGTCTTTATATAACCAAACAGTGCTTACACAATATCAGTCTTTATATAACCAAACGGTGCTTACACAATCTCTGTCTTTATATAACCAAACAGTGCTTACACAATCTCAGTTTTTATATAACCAAACAGTGCTTACCCACCTCAGTCTTTATATAACCAAACAGTGCTTACTCATCTCTGTCTTTATATAATCAAACGGTGCTTACACAATCTCAGTCTTTATATAATCAAACGGTGCTTACCCATCTCTGTCCTTATATAACCAAACGGTGCTTACATAAACTCAGTCTTTATATAACCAAACAGTGCTTACACAATCTCTGTCTTTATATAACCAAACAGTGCTTGCACAATCTCAGTCTTTATATAACCAAACAGAGCTTACACAATCTCAGTCTTTATATAACCAAACAGTGCTTACACAATCTCTGTCTTTATATAACCAAACGGTGCTTACACAATCTCAGTCTTTATATAACCAAACAGTGCTTACACAATCTCTGTCTTTATATAACCAAACAGTGCTTACCCAATCTCAGTCTTTATATAACCAAATGGTGCTTACCCATTGAACCAAACAGTGCTTACACAATCTCAGTATTTATATAACCAAACAGTGCTTACACAATCTCTGTCTTTATATAACCAAACAGTGCTTACCCAATCTCAGTCTGTATATAACCAAACGGTGCTTACCCATTGAACCAAACAGTGCTTACACAATCTCAGTATTTATATAACCAAACGGTGCTTACACAATCTCTGTCTTTATATAACCAAATGGTGCTTACACAATCTCAGTCTTTATATAACCAAACAGTGCTTACACAATCTCAGTCTTTATATAACCAAACGGTGCTTACCTATCTCTGTCTTTATATAACCAAACGGTGCTTACCCATCTCTGTCTTTATATAACCAAACGGTGCTTACCATTGTATAGGATGAGTGACACACTGGATCGGGCAGTTTTTGTGATGGTACATCTACTGGGTAGGGCTGACATCCACACATCTTTGGTGTGACCCTTGGACTAGTGCACCCCTCCCCCATTGATGTGAGAATGATGATGATGACTGGGCTTTTTTCATTTGGGTTTAACTTAAGGTTGCATATGTGTCTGATGCACAGACTGGGTAGTTACGAGACTGTCAGTATGCAGGTAGTGTATCTTTTTACACATTTGTTTGTATACTACAGGTTCCACACTGCGGTTATGAGGCACATGCTTTGAGGCTGTCTATGTCTGATGTTATCCGTTCACAAAGAGTTCATGGATAAGTAATGTTTGTGGACATTGGATGGCATCACTTTTAATATTTGTATGCGTTTAAGTTATTACGGTGAGTGTGTGATTTCTGGGTGTGTATACTGACCTTTGAGTTTTAGGTGGTGAGTTTGTGTGCTATTCTTTGCCTCTTAGCCAGGGTAACAGGATATCTTGCACAGCTACGTCTGCCTGCTACCTCTGCAGCTGCAGGTTCTCTCTCTCAGAATCTTTACCTATATGTGTGAGAGGTACTGCCCCTGTCTGTGGTCTAAGAATGTATGGTCCTGGTCCTTGTTGTCCTTGTTGCAGCTGTTTGTGAAAATTTCTGCACAGTTGCCTGGGACATACTGCAGGGCACTTTCTGATGTATCTAGGCAGTGAAGCCATGACTTGAGCATTGCAAACACATGTTTTATGATGTTTCTAGTTTCAGCATGAGCATTGTTTTATCCTTTGTCTGTGTGTGTGTGTCTGTGTGTGTGTGTGTGTGTGTGTGTGTGTGTGTGTGTGTGTGTGTGTGTGTGTGTGTGTGTGTGTGTGTGTGTGTGTGTGTGTGTGTGTGTGTGTGTGTGTGTGTGTGTGTGTGTGTGTGTGTGTGTGTGTGTGTGTGTGTGTGTGTGTTTGTGTATACATTTCTGAAGGGTGTCATGAGCCATCGTTCCAGTAGTTTATAACACCAGCAGATGGCCTAATGAAACATCTCTCTAATAACAAACCTTGTATATGTTCTTGCTACCATCTGGATAACTCTGATCTCTGTATATGTAACCACATCTGTCATAGGTTCATAAGTTCATAGGTAGGTGCTAGGCTATCTGCCCGAGGGTATTTGTAAGCCTAGCCAGAGTGTGTCAGCTTTCGCCACCCCATTGATTAATTAACTGATCCTCTGTCAAGCATAGCCAATGAAGTGATCCCAGGGGTGTATTTTCTGTTACCCATCCACTCATCAAGGTTTCTCTTGAAGAGTATTAGTGAAGGGCTCTGCCTGATGTAATTTGGAATTTTGTTCCAAAGCATTGGGAGTCTCTGTGACAGGAATCTATCCCTCCAGCATGTTCTATTTATTGTTGTGGCGAGGTTTAGCTCACTAGAGCGCGTGACTCGCAGTGACTTGGATTTCTTTAGGTGGAGCATGTCCATCAGTTCTGAGTTGGACATGGCTTTGTCAGGCAGAGATCACCTCTGGGTAAGCGATATGCCACTGAATAAAGCTGGAGTTTTTTCAGTCGGGCTGCATAGGACATATGTTTGAGACAGTAATCCTCTTGGTGAGGTACTTTTGTGTTCTTTCCAGCTGTAGGAAGTGTCTTGTGAGGTACATCCCAAATGGGGCATTGTACTCTATAATGGGTCTAATGAGTGACGAGTAAAGGGGCACTTTAACCTCTTTATTTCTAGATGTGAACTCTTTAGTAATTAGATGGGCCACATAGAAGGCTTTCCTAACTACTTTGGCAATATGATTGTCAAAGGAGAGATTACTATCTACCTGGGTCTCCAGATCTCTTATTACTTCTTCTGTATTAAGGGCGCTGCCACCTATGTGGTAATTTGTGGGTGTTTTGTTTTTCCCAAATGGGATGACTATGCATTTTTTGGCATTTAGCTTGAGGCCATGACTTTGACACCAGATGTCCATCTTAGTAAGGTCCTTTTAGAGGATGTCCTTGTCAGCCACAGAGTCAATTATGGCTCCCAGTTTGCAGTCATTGATGAACTTGGTTAGCCATAGTCCTCCTGTGTTTGCCTGTACTTCTGAGTAGTATATGCCGAACAGTAGTGGTTCCAGGACCGAGCCTTGTGGGACACCACTTGTGACTGGTTTAGAGTTGGACCTGGAGCCCGATATTCATACCGTGTGAGTTCTGTCTGTAAGCCAATTGACAACCCATCTCATGATGCAGGGGTTTATGTTCAAGCTGGTGAGTTTTTCTGTAATACCCAAGTGGGGAATGGTGTCAAAAACCTTGGCGATGTCAAGGTAGGCTGTGTGAACCACCTTTCCCTCATCTATGGCCTTGGTGACTGTCTTGAAGAAGCCAACCAGGTTTAGTAGGCATGATCTGCCCTTAACAAAGCCGAACTGGGTCGGGTCAAGTGTTTGGAGGTTCCCAATGTCTTTGTTAATGAGTTCCATGATGATGCGCTCCATAGCCTTGCAGACCAGGCTAGTCAGACTTATGGGGAGATAGTTACTAGGGTCAGTTGTGGCCCCTCCTTTGTGGAGGGGAATAACCATTGCTGTGTGCCATTCTATGGGCACGTAGCCTGTGGAGAGGCTGAGGTTGAACAGCGTGTTTAGGTGGGAGGGTTAGTTCATTCTGTAGTTCGCTCAACACGCAGCCTGGGACACCATCTCATCCCATTGATGCTGTGCTTTGGCTTTTGAAATGGCTGTCTGTGATTTTTGGGACACTACACTTTTCCGGTATTGTTGTGGGCTCTTTTGGAGGTGAGAGGGGGGTGAAGTTTGCACTGAATCTATTTGCCAGGATGTTGGCAATATCAGTAGATTCAATATATTTTGTACTATTTTGCACTAGTTCAGTGCATATCTGCGAGTTTCCACTTAGATTCTTAACATAGCTAAAGAAGGCATTGTGGTTATCTTTTGAATCCTTGGCTATTTTTCTTTCAGAGTTAGCTTTGGATGATTTCATGAGGGACCTCAGTTTCTTACTGATACTGATCAGGGATGTCTTTCCTTCTTGGAATTTGCTTTTTTTCTGAACTAGTTTCCTCCTTCTATTGTATACTCTGTTTATTGCAGGGGTCCACCAAACTGGTTTCCTTCTCTTAGAGGAGTAAGTCTTGGTTTTGCTAGGGATAGCACGATCCATGCATCCTTGTAGGTGCTCACAGAGTGCATTTGTAAAGGTTTCTGCATCTTGGGATGCGTTATCCTTTAGCGTGGGGGCTGTGAAACTTACCACCTCTGTCTTAAGTAAGGTGAAGTTTGCTTTAGAAAAGTTTTTTACTGTGGTTTCCTTAGTTGGGGGTGGTGGTGGGGTGTGGACATCCAGAGTGATTAGTTTATGGTCTGATCTAACCAGTGTCTGGTTGACCTCTGGTGTGGAACACCTGTCGCCCATGTTGGTGATGACCAGTTCCAATATGTTTTCATCCCTGTAGAGGAGTTTACCAGCTGATCCAGGGCATTTGAGTTGATGAATTCCAAGAAGAGATGGGCCTGGGAATTTGTACTCGAGTAGTTTTCCCAGTGAATGGTAAGGTAATTGAAATCGCCCAATATCAGGGTGTTTGGTAGGACCTTCATGTTTTCCAGTGTCTCCAGAAAGGTGGAGTGGTGGTCCTGGGTCATGGAGGGTGATCTGTAGCAGGCCACAATTTGCATTGCAGATTTGCCCGATGTTGATTGCACATGGATGATCTCAGGGGTATCATGCTGCGCCACTAACCTGGAGGTGTAGGTATCCTTGATGAATATGGATACACCCCCTCCTTTTGTGTTTCAGTCTGTGTTCTGTGGCCGAAACGTGTGGTACGAGTTGTAGCCCGGTAGTGCTGGAGTGCTCTCTGGTGCCTTGAACCAGGTTTCAGATACTGCACAGATGTCGACATTCTCCATACTGAGGAGTGCTTCGAGCACGTGCATTTTCAGATTTAAACTCATGGCACTGAGTAACATAACCCTCAGTTTTTTGTTAATTGTGCTGTTTATGGACATGGGTTTGACTTTTGAGCCTTGCCTAAAAAAGGCACTATGGGGGCAGCAAGAGCCTTGGCCAGTATTCAAAAGCCTAGGGGTGACAGGTGCAAGCCGTCTCTTGCAAAGCAATGTGGCTTGTCGAGCATGTCATCCCAGGCTGACAGACACTGGATCACCTTTGAATGACACCAGAAGCTTAGCCAATTGTTGAAATTTATATTTTTTTCTTTATACTGAGGTATCATTCTTGGTGAGGGCAGGGTGCTACTCAGGGTCAGGGTCATACCAGCCTGGGCTACATGATCAGAGAGCTCTTCCATGTCTCTTTTCATGTAGTCCAGGGAGGTACGTCTCAAGTCATTCACACCAACATGAACAATAACAGAGTCATATTTGTACTTGTTCTGGAGTGACCTGAGTGCTTGTGTTATGTGGCAGATTCTGGCTCCCGACAGGCAGCTTACAATAACCTTCTGCTTGTCCAGCCTAGTGAGTGGGACGTCAGTGTGCCTGACTATAGAGTTACCTATTACTAGTGTGTTAAGTATGTCATTTTGCCTTAAGGGCTGTGATTGTGTGGCACACTGATTTTGTGTTTTATATGTTGTCTGGTTTGTGATGGGAAGTGCAGATTATTTGGGTGCCTGCTTTGGAGGTCTCTGATGCGTTTGCAGGTTTTTATTTTGAGCCTCTGAGTATGATTTTGTGTATTTATGTGTATTTTTTGCCAGTGCTGTTTTAGTAGGTCTGTGTGTGGCTGGAGTTGTGGTGCAAATGTTAACCTTCTCCTCTTGACTGTCTGTTCCAGTCTTGGGTGGAGACAGCTTAGCTTCCAGTTTGGCTGTATAATTGTATCTCTCGCATATGTTAGTGTTTTGTGGTAGGAGGAGAGGGTTGTCTGTGTACATGAGGCATTTGTAACATTGCCTCAGGATACCCAGATTCACCAGCTGAACTAGAGAGTGCACCTGAAGTTGCCCTTTGGTCATGCCTGAATAGTAGGGTGAGCTTCTTAGTCACTTGGTTGTTGAGGGGTGAATAAAGAGCCTTGCCCTGCTGGGCAATCACTGTCAGGGTATATTATTGCTTGCTATTAGGTCTGAGCAAGTGCTGGGCTTTAAGATGCTGTTTGAGTGCTTAGGTTGAGAGTTAGACTAGTTTCAAGGGAAAAAACTGAAGATGAGACTTAGTGGAGCCAGGAATAATTTAACCATAGCTAACAGGCACTGCCTGGTGTGCAAAACCATGCAAACACGGTTTTTATAATAGGGAAATGAAAGATATAGAAATTAGCCCAAAATGGCCAATAAACTACTAACTTCTGGGCTGGAACCACTCATCCAGGGATAGATAGGTTGCTCAAAGCTCGCCTCTCTCACAGGTGAACAGAGAAACTTCCTTCTATCCAAGTAAGGTATAAGCAACTCAGAAACTAGTATCACAGCCCTGAATTCAGCACTAGCCTGAAAACTGGACTATACTAGCTTAGAAAGGTGGGAAACAAGGAATTTTTTTGTTTTTTTGAAAAGATAAGGCAAAAACAGTAAAAAATACACTTAAAACAACTTTAAACGACTACAAATGATCAGAAAAGGCTATCACACTTTAGTGTGTAGCCTACAACAATTAAATACATTATTTAAACAAAAAACTTTTAAAAGCGCAGGCAGTCAAATAAGTGCAATATGTGAAAAAAACAAGCTTTTAAATCACAATAAATGCTGCAAAATCTGTGTTTAGGCAGAAAACAATTAAGTACAGCAAGAAAGTGCAGAAAACTGATACTTAATCACTCCAAAGTCTCTCTCCTATGCTAGAAGGCTTGTATCAGTTTAAGGCTTTCTAGTGCTACACAGTAGGTTAGTTACAGGAAAGATGGGAAACAAGCACTGATGTGGTCTTTTAAACCAGAAAGTTAAAAGAGATGGACAACTGTCCAAATGGTCAATAAACCACAATTTCTGGACCAGGAACCACTCCTCTTGTGGTAGATATGCTACCTAATGCTTACCACTCCCACTGATAAGCTAGAAGGCTTCCCTCCAACACAGAAAGGCTTGGGGGGGGGGGCTCAGACGTTTACAAAGAGTCCTGGAATATAGCAAATCTGTACCTGGACTAGGCTAGTTACAGGAAAGGCGGGGAACAAGTACAAACATAGGCTTTTAAGCCAGCAAGTTGAAAGAGATGGAAAACTGCCCAAACAGCCAAATAAACTACAATTTCTGGGCCAAAACTCACTCTTCCCATGGAGGATAGGTTACCTAGTGCTTACCACTCGCACTGATAAGCTAGAATGCTTCTCTCCAACACAGAAGGGCTTGGGGGGCTCAGAAGCTTACCAACAGTCCTGGATACAGCAAATCTATACCTGGATTACACTAGTTATAGGAAAGGCGGGGACCAAACGCAAAACAGGCTTTAACCAGAAAGTAGAAAGAGATGGAAAAACTGCCCAAACGGCCAATGAACTACAATTTCAGGGCCAAAACCCACTCTTCTCGTGGTAGATAGGCTACCTAGTGCTTACCACTCCCAGTGATAAGCTAGAAGGCCTCCAACACAGAAAGTCTTTGGGGGGTCAGAAGCTTACCAACAGTCCTGGATACAACAAGCCTGTATCTGGACTTGACTAGTTACAGGAAAGGCAGGAAACAAGCTTAGAATATTTTTTTTTGTTACAGAAAAGCAGCTAAAACAGCAGTAAATACAATTCAAATTGTAGTGCAGGCCAGAACACCAGAGCGTGTAGCAACACTACAGCAAATACAGTTCAAATAAATGCAATTAAATTAACAAATGACTAAAAAACAAGTGCAGAAGGCAGTAAATTAGAAGGCTACTAACAAGCAGTAATAAGTGCAGAGTAAGAGTGACTGAACAGATAACAGCACGCAGAACAGCAACTAAGACAGTTACAGTAAGAGCAGATGAATGATATATATATATATATATATATATATATATATATATATATATATATTTATTTTTTTTTAGGGAAGGAACAGAGCAGGATTAAGAGGCTACAGGGGTTGTCCTTCCCAAATGCTCTCTTTGTACACAGTAGGAGTGCCTAAAATCAGAATATGATCTCACTGCACTCAGGTGAGTGAGCAAATGAGATGGGCCCAGAAGGAGTATCCAAATGCAAGAGGGGCAGGCAATTTCAAAGCCACCAACATTAATACCAAAACAAGAACAGGGAGGGGTGAGTGGGGAACTAACTGTAGGGAGACAGCCACAACTTCAGTTGAGTTAATATTCAATGAAAAACACAAATAAATAAATTAAATACAGTACTCTATGCAAAAGAGCAGATAAAAGTGTACTTAAATTCACTGATACGTCCAGCTGATTTCAGGTAGATGTTAGCCAGCCAAAGCTCTGATATTAAGCAGAGATAACTTAAAATGTACCACTTATATAAGGCAAGACAGAATGTCAGTGATGAGGTGAAACTACCCCCCATTGCTATCAATGGCTACACAGAAATTCCAAAAAGTTCTCTGTAGAGAGACAGCCACAATGTTAGTTGAGTTAATATTCAGTGAAAAACACAAATAAATAAATTAAATACAGTACTATATGCAAAAGAGCAGATAAAAGTGTACTTAAATTCACTTATACATCCAGCTGATTTCAGGTAGATGTTAGCCAGCCAAAGCTCTGATATTAAGCAGAGATAACTTAAAATGTACCATTTATATAAGGCAAGACAGGATGTTAGTGATGAGCTGAAACTACCCCCCACAGCTATCAATGGCTACACAGAAATTCTAAAAAGTTCTCTGTAGAGAGACAGCCACAATGTCAGTTGAGTTAATATTCAGTGAAAAACACAATATAAATAAATTAAATACAGTACTATATGCAAAAGAGCAGATAAAAGTGTACTTAAATTCACTTATACGTCCAGCTGATTTCAGGTAGATGTTAGCCAGCCAAAACTCTGATATTAAGTTGGGACTATCATACTTTATACTTCATTCTTTTTTCTCATTCTTTTGTAACTTGCCTTTTTTTGTCCAAATGCATGTATCATATATTATGTAATTGTCTCCTCTAAATGACTGCACTGCCCATTTTTGTACTATTGATGATTTTATGTGCTACTACAATGTCTTTGTATTACTAATTTTAATAACGTTTACTACTTTTCACTCGAACTTTTCTCCTTGGGCCTCCTCTGAAAAAGGACATGTGTCCAGTCGGATTTCCCTGGTAAACAAATGTGAAATAAATAAATAAATAAAATAAAGCCACAAGATGTGCCATATGTGCAAGTCATGGTAACTATCTGCAAGGTGTGCCATATGTGTGAGTCATGGCAATTACCTGCAAGGTGTGCCATATGTGTGAGTCATGTAAATACCTGCAAGGTGTGCCATATGTGTGAGTCATGGCAATTACCTGCAAGGTGTGCCATATGTGTGAGTCATGTAAATACCTGCAAGGTGTGCCATATGTGTGAGTCATGGCAATTACCTGCAAGGTGTGCCATATGTGTGAGTCATATAAATACCTGCAAGGTGTGCCATATGTGTGAGCCATGGTAACTACCTACCAAGGTGTGCCATATGTGCGAATCATGGTAACTACCTGCAAGGTGTGTCATATGTGCGAGTCACGGTAACTTCCTGCAAGGTGTGCCATATGTGCAAGTCATGGTAACTACCTGAAAGGTGTGCCATATGTACAAGTCATGGTGACTGCCTGCAAGTTGTGCCATATGTTTGAGTCATGGTAACTATCTGCAAGGTGTGCCATATGTGCCAGTCATAGTAACTAACTGTAAGGTGTGCCGTATGTGCGAGTCATAGTAACTACTTGCAAGTTGTGCCCTGTGTGCGAGTCATGTAACTACCTGCAAGTTGTGCCATATGTGCAAGTCATGGTAACTACCTGCAAGGTGTGCCATATGTGCAAGTCATGGTAACTACCTGCAAGGTGTGCCATATGTGCAAGTTATTATAACTACCTGCCATATGTGCCATATGTATGAGTCATGGTAACTATCTGTAAGGTGTGCCATATAGGAAAGTCGTGGTAACTACCTGCAAGTTGTGCCCTATGTGCGAGTCATGTAACTACATGTAAGTTGTGCAGTATGTGCGAGTCATGGTAACTACCTGCAAGATCTGCCATATGTGTGAGTCATAGTAACTGCCTGCAAGGTGTGCCACATGAGCAAGTCATGGTAACCTACCTGCAAGGTGTGCCATATGTGCGAATCATGGTAACTGCCTGCAAGATGTGCCATATGTGTGAGTCATGATAACTGTATGCAAGGTGTGCTGTATGTGCGAGTCATGATAACTACTTGCAAGGTGTGCCATATGTGCAAGTCATAGTAACTACCTGCAAGGTGTGACATATATGCGAGTGATGTAATTACCTCCAAGGTGTGCCAAATGTACAAGTCATGGTAACTGCCTGCAAGTTGTGTCATATGTTTGAGTCATGATAACTGCCTGCAAGGTGTGCCATATGTGCGAGTCATGGTAACTACCTGTAAAGTGTGCCATATAGGTGAGTCATGGTATCTACCTGCAAGGTGTGCCATATGTGCAAGTCATGGTAACTACCTGCAAGGTGTGCTGTATGTGTGAGTCATGTAACTACCTGCAAGGTGTGCCATATGTGCGAGTCATGGTAATTGCCTGCAAGCTGTGCCATATGTTTGAGTCATGGTAACTACTTGCAAGGTGTGCCATATGTGCGAGTCATGGTAACTACCTGCAAGATGTCCCATATGTGCGAGTCATGGTAACTACCTGCAAGGTGTGCCATATATGCAAGTCATGGCAACTGCCTGCAAGGTGTGCCATATATGTGAGTCATGATAACTGCCTGCAAGGTGTGACATATGTGTGAGTCATGGTAACTACCTGTAAGTTGTGCCGAATGGGCAAGTCATAGTAACTACCTGTAAGGTGAGCCATATGTCCGAGTCATTGTAATGACCTTCAAGGTGTGCCATATGTGTGAGTCATGGTAACTATGTGCAAGGTGTGCCATATGTGTTAGCCATCATAACTAAGTGCAAGGTCTGCCATATGTGTGTCATGATAACTGCTTGCAAGGTGTGCCATATGTGCGAGTCATGGTAACTGCCTGTAAGTTGTGTCATATGGGCGAGCTATGGTAACTACTTGCAAGGTGTGCCATATATGCGAGTCATGGTAAATACCTGCAAGGTGTGCCATATGTGCGAGTCATGGTAACTATCTGTAAGTTGTGCCCTATGTGCGAGTCATGTAACTACCTGCAAGTTGTGTTGTACGTGCAATTCATGGTAACTACCTGCAAGGTGTGCCATATATGCGAGTCATGGTAAATACCTGCAAGGTGTGCCATATGTGTGAGTCATGATAACTGTCTCCAAGTTGTGCCATATGTGTGAGTCATGGTAACTACCTGCAAGGTGTGCCATATGTGCGAGTCATGGTAACTACCTGCAAGTTGTGCCCTATGTGCGAGTCATGTAGCTATCTGCAAGTTGTGCTGTATGTGCAATTCATGGTAACTACCTGCAAGTTGTGCCACATGTGCAAGTCATGGTAACTGTCTCCAAGGTGTGCCATATGTGTGAGTCATGGTAATTACCTGCAAGGTGTGTCATATGTGCAAGTCATGATAACTCCCTGCAAGATGTGCCATATGTGTGAGTCATGGTAACTACCTGTAAGGCATGCCATATAGGTGAGTCATGGTAACTACCTACAAGGTGTGCCATATGTGCAAGTCATGGTAACCACCTGCAAGTTGTACCCTATGTGCGAGTCATGTAACTACCTGCAAGTTGTGCTGTATGTGTGAGTCATGGTAACTACCTGCAAGGTGTGCCATACGCGTGAGTCATGGTTGCTACCTGCAAGATGTGCCATATGTGCAAGTCATGGTAACTACCTGCAAGGTGTGCCATATGTGCGAGTCATGGTAACTGCCTGCAAGCTATGCCATATATGTGAGTCAAGGTAAATACCTGCAAGGTGGGACATATGTGCAAGTCATGGTAACTACCTGCAAGGTGTGCCATATGTGTGAGTCATGATAATGGCCTGCAAGATGTGCCATATGTGCAAGTCATGTTAACTACCTGTAAGGTGTGCTGTATGGGCGAGTCATGGTAACTACGTGCAAGGTGTGCCATATGTGTTAGTAATGGTAACTACATGCAATGTGTGCCATATGTGTGAGTCATGCTTGCAAGATGTACCATATGTGTGAGTCATGGTAACTACCTGTAAGGTGTGCTATATGGATGAGTTATGGTAACTACCTGCAAGGTGAGCTGTATGTGTGAGTCATGGTAACTACCCACAAGGTGTGCCATATGTGCGAGTCATGGTAACTACCTGCAAGGTTTGAAACATGTACAATTTATGGTAACTGTCTCCAAGTTGTGCCATATGTGCAAGTCATGGTAACTACCTACAAAGTGTGCCATATGTGCGAGTCATGGTAACTACCTAGGTTGCCTGCACACACATTGAGGATGATCTCTTGGTAATTAAAAATAACTTGTCAGTGGACTGAGTGGAACCACTGCCTGTTGATAAACGTCCTTCCCTGTTTACAGATAGAGTTTTTATTTTCATGTGAGTGAGTGCAGTCATTGGCCCCTAAGATTTCAGGGAAGTGTGCTATAGCATAGAACACTGCATTGTTCTTGCTCTCTTCCCTGGTGTGTGTGGAAAATAAATGCGCAACTACATGCAAGGTGTGCCATATTCTAGAATAGCATAAGATATTGATGAAGTATTCTGGAGGCAGTAAGTAATATCCTTAAAGCTACACTTACCTTATTTTCCAGTGGTATAGGTTCTCCTCAATTTTCCCTGGGTCTGAGGTTGGGATGGCAGATGTTGCAGAGTTCCTGTAGTGTTTCCCTATCAATCCTATATCACTCTGCTATTGCAGTATCATGCAGTCCATGATATGTTAAATGGGGTCTGAACACCCTTCTTTGACTTAGATAAGGTCTCTCAACAGTATCAGCAGCATAGATTTGAGCCTGTTGCACATAAACATGCAAGAGGCCAGCCCTTGGCATTACCTTTTTTCCTAAGTGTGATAGTGGGTGCATTCCAATAGGTTTTGGTGTTCATGACAAAGGACTAGTACCATCTCAACATGGTTAGTTTGTAGCTTCCTGAATGAGTCTTCCAAATGGGATTGGTTAATTAGAATGTAATTCATCAGCATACTCTGCTGTTTTTCTTTCTTTGGTGGCTCTACAGGCCCTCTTCATTTCTAGTTCTTAAAGGGACAGCATTCCTCAAGATTCCTACTTTTAAGTGAGAACTATTTCTCCTTTGCTCAGTACTGATCTTGGGTACATCAACAATATTCCATTTTTCTTTGCAAGACGTGTGATTATACAATTCAATACCCAATGTACTGGCCATAGCATTATTAATCTTACATTTATGAATTAGAATAAGGTCACCCCTAACTAACGTGTTGATGTCGCCTTACCTTCAACCCACTTGTAATATTTATGGTAGAGTCATTCCACGTTAATTAGTGATTAGTTTTGTAAAATTTATGGTAGAATTATTCCACGTTAATTAGTGATTAGTTTTGTAAAATTTATGGTAGAGTCATTCTACGTTAATTAGCAATTAGTTTTGTAAAATTTATGGTAGAGTCATTCCATGCTAATTAGTGATTAGTTTTGTAAAATTTATGGTAGAGTCATTCCACGTTAATTAATGATTAGTTTTGTAAAATTTATGCTAGAGTTATTCCACGTTAATTAGTGATTAGTTTTGTAAAATGTATGGTAGAGTCATTCCACGTTAATTAGTGATTAGTTGCTTTTAAGTAGAGGATTTGTATTTAAACAGGAATCACAATCAGCTTGCACAGTTTGATGAAATGTTTCCTATAAAACAATGCTGTGTATGTTTCATTATTTTTAAGTGTTTAAGTGGTTCTTTATTTTACAGTGAAATTGTTTTTGATTTTTTTTGCCTATAGGCTGCACTGTTTTGTGGTCCCCTATGTATATGCATGATTTCTTCAACACTGATCCTTCTGCTGTGCACAGTACAGCTGTGCAATAAGTCATAACAACAGATGAAGTTCCTTGATACCTCCCCATGATACACTGGACATATTAGAGTACGAACCATTATGCCTTTTTTGGACTTCTTTGATACTTTACCTATCTTCTGAGATATTTTTGTAGATTAGCATTTGTTCATGTAGTTTGAGTTTGATATTCTAAATTGAATACATAGCTGAATATTGTGTATTTCATACTGTTAGCACACTTCTATATTTCCAGTATTAATTAGCATGTATCCTTCTGGATTTTATTTCATTTTGTTTTCATTAATCTGTTTCTTAACTCGAGTGGACTGGTTCTCACACCCTTTTCAGCCATGTCCCAGGCAACAAGATATCTGTTAATGTAACATATATGGACAGTTTGTAGTAGCCATTTAACCATCATGTTTTTATGTGGTGAGAAGAAACTGGAGTGCCAATTGAAATCTCATGCAGACACACAAAGAACATGCACCCTCCACACAGACAGGTACTGGACATCAGGAATGAACCAGCAGCCCTCAGGCTGTGATGTAGATATCTTAACCGCTCATTCACCATGATGCCCACATGTTTAGCTTGCCACAATGGCTTTAGCTGCTGCAGACTCCTTGTCTTCCTTATTTTGCCAAAAAAAAGAAACTTGATGATTGCTGTCATTTATAGTCAGGGTGCCCATTAATTGCCCTAACATTACAATGCACTCATATGTGCCAGGGGACATCCCACTGCTAAAACATCTGTCTGACAACTGATAACTGCCTTCTGATACCACTGTTAAAGGAATTATCAGATAACTGTACTTTATCTGTACATATTCCTGTCTTACAAAACCTCATCCAGACTATTTTATCCAGATTCTTGGTAACTCCTATTAAAAAGTTGTACATTTTTAGAAGTAGCACACTGCAGATCATGAAACCGAGGATCAGTAGATATGATACAATGACAATCACAATATGGCAGTTCATATTCTAAGCCTTTGGTTGAAGCACTTGGGCTTCAGGCCAGTTGTTTTACATTAAGACGGTTTGTGGTCTGCACTGTTGTGGCAGGACAGATAGCTTACATCCTTCTAAGTTGGGAGTTGCTTATTGAAGGCTTAGTGTCTGTAATTCTAAAAGTGTATTAGTTGCGGTTTAAGAACTTGGGCTTTGGGCCAGTTATTTTACATTAAGAAGGTGTGGTCTGCACTCTTGTGGGAAGAGAGGGTAGATTCTGCCTTTCTGAGCTGGGAGTTTCTGGTTAAAGGCTTCTTGTGCCTGCTTATTTGAACTGTTTCTTAATGAAACTGATATGCCTTGTTTGCTGTAGCATAGACTAAATTCAGACCTGCTGAATCTAGCTTTGTTTGTATAACTTGAGCACTAATCTAGACCATTTTTTTGGAGAAGGTTCCCCTGCACCCTAGTGGCAGGAGTGTGCAGTTAGAACTTGTCTGATCGAAGACTGCCAGAACAGGGCTCAGTTTTTAGCTTTTTATTGGTTAATTCGTTTAGATCAGTTTGGTCATTTGCTACTGTTATATTAATATATATATATATATATATATATATATATATATATATATATATATATATATATACACTTCATACATCACTGCTTAGCTAGGGTTAAACTATTCCCAGTGCCATAAAGTCTGCTCTTTAACTTTTCCCTTAGAACTAGCCATTTTTTTTTTAGTTTTAGCACTAAAATCTGTTTCTTTGAGCTCAGCACTTGTTCAGAACTTGTTGTAAGCACTAAATAAGCTACAAATTACTACAGCACTCAGCTTTCCTCACTTGTCCAGAGGAAAACAGTTTTAGTACTAAATAAATAAGCATCTATCCAGGCATGTCTAAGGGTCAGCTCTCAGTATTTTCTCCTGTCTACCTGATGAATCTGGGCATATTGGGGCAATGTAACAATTGCCTCATGTACACAGACAACCCTCTCCTCCTACCACGCAACACTACAACCTGTAAGAGATGCACTTATATAGCCAAACTGGAACCAAAGCTCTCTTCACCCAAGACTGGATTAGATAGTCAAGAGGAGAAGGTAAACACTTGCACCACACCACACTCATCACATAGTCCCTCAAAACCTACACCACCAAAATACACACATAGAAGCACAAAACACGCACCTACATTCACAGAAGCTCTCAATAAAAATCTGCTCAAGCACCAGAGACCTCCAAAGCAGAAATGCAAGCAACCTCCATGACCCCCAGCACAACCCAAATGACACATAGCCCACAAACTCAGTGTGCCACTCAACCACAGCCCATAAGGCATAACAACGTACCCAACACTCTAGTCATAGGTGACTGTATAGTCAGGCACACTGATGTTCCACTTAACAGGCTAAACAAGGAGAAAGTTACTGTCAGCTGCCTGTCAGGTGCCAGGATCCGCCACATAACCCACGCACTCAGGTCACTCTACAACAAGTACAAATATGACTCTGTCATTGTCCATGTTGGTGTGAATGACCTGAGATGTACCTCCCTGGACCACATGAAAAGAGGCAAGAAGAAGCTCTCCAATCTTGTAGCCCAGGCAGGTTGACCCTAGCCCTGAGTAGCATCCTGCCTTCACCCAGAATGATACCACAGTACAAGGACAAAATGATTGACTTCAACAATTGACTAAGCTTCTGGTGTCATTCTAAGGGGATCCAGTATCTGTCTACATGGGATGACATGATCGACAGACCACAATGCTTTGCCAGAGATAGCCTGCACCTGTTGCCCTTGGGATTCCGGATACTGGCTAAGGCTCTTGCCAACCCTATAGTGCCTTTCTAAGGCAAGGTTCAAGTGACAGATTCACCACCTTAACAGGTACAAGCAAGCAAAATCTGAGGGTGATGCTACTCAATGCTAGAAGTCTAAACCTCAAAATGCATTCACTCAAGACACTCCTTAAAATGGAGAACATCAACATCTGTGCAGTGACAGAGACCTGGTTCAAGGCTTCAGAGAGCACCCCTGCATTACCAGGCTATAATTCATACCACACCTTTCGGCCACCTAACCTGGACTGAAACACTAAAGGCGGAGGCGTGTCCATATTCATTAAGGATATCCACACCTCCAGGGTAGATGCTCAGCATAATGCATCCAAGATTATCCAAGTGCAACTAACTCTGGGCAAGACCGCAATCCAAATTGCAACTTTCTACAGATCCCCCACCATTCCCCAGGATTCCCACTCCTCATTCCTTGATACACTGGAAAATATTAGGGTATAACCCAACACCCTAATAATGGGCGATTTGAACTACCCCACCATTAACTGGGAAAACTACTCATGTGCCAACTCTTTTGCTCAATGTTTTCTGGAATTCATAAATTCCAATGCCTTGGATCAACTTATCCACACCCCCACCAGGGGCAGAAATATCCTAGACTTTTCATTACCAACATGGGTGACCAGTGCTCCACTCAGAGGTCAATTCCTTGCTCATCAGATCCAACCACAAGCTAATCACTCTAGACATCCCCATCCCACCCATACCCCCCATTAGGGAAACCACCGTAAAACATTTCTCCAAAGCCAACTTCACGCTTATTAAGACAGAAGTGGCAAACTTCACGACACCCATGCAAGACAGACAACAGAGGTACGACTGCTGAATCCTACACAAATGCACTTTATAAGCACTTACATGAGTGCATGGATCATGCTATCCCTAACAGAACCAAGATGCTATCCTCCAAAAAAAGGAAGCCAATCTGGTGGTCCCCTGCCATAAAAAAACTCTACAACAGAAGAAAAAAATTGTTGCAAAAAAGAGTAAAATCCCATGATTGGAGGAACTCCCTGGGCAGCCTCAGTAAGAAGCTGTGATCCCTCATAAAATCCTCCAAAGCTAGTTACAAAAACAAAATCGCCACTGATTCTAAAGACAACCATAAAGCATTCTATAGCTATGTCAAGAATCTCAATGGCAACACTCAGATCTGCTCTGAGTTACAGCACAATGGCACTAAATATACAGAGCCAACTGATATTGCCAACATCCTGGCAGATAGGTTCAGTGCTAAATTTACCCCCCCCTCTCACCCCCTAAAGGACCCATCTCTATACCAAAAGAATGCAAAGTTCCTGTAATCATGGCTGCACTTGTTAAAACCACACTCTCCAAAACCAAGAACATAGCATCCATGGGACCTGACAACATCCCAGGCTGTGTCCTACACAAACTGCAGAATGAGCTGGCACCCCACCTAAGCACCATGTTCAATCATAGCCTCACTTTAGGCTTTGTGCCCACTGAATGGGGCACAGCAATGGTTATCCCACTCCACAAAGGGGGAGCCACCATGGACTCCAGAAACTACCTCCCCATTAGCCTAACAAGCCTGGTCTGCAAGGCCATGGAACCTATCATCATGGATCTTATACACAACGATTTTGGTAATCTCCAAACTCTGGACCCCACCAAGTTTAGGTTTGTAAAAGGCAGATCATGTCTCCTAAACCTGATAGACTTCTTTGAAGCAGTCACCAAAGCTGTAGATGAAGGTAAGGTGGTTCACAGAACCTATCTAGATCTCGCCACGGCTTTTCACACCAGCCCCCACTCTGGAATTATAGATAAACTTACTAAACTAGGTATAAATCGCTATATCTCAAGATGGGTTGCCAACTGTTTCACTCACAGAACCCACACTGTGAAAGTAGCAGACTCCAAATCTGACTTCAGACCAGTGGTAAGTGGAGCACCACAGGATTCAGTCCTGGGTCCTCTCCTGTTTGGTATCTACTTGTCTGAAGGACAGGCTAACACAGAAGGTGTTTGGCTAATGAAGTTTGCAGATGACTGCAAACTAGGAGCCATAATAGAAACTCCTAATGATGTGGACATCCTACAGAAGGGCCTCACGGAGACAGATGCCTGATGTCAAAGCCATGGCCTCAAGCTCAATGCCAAAAAGTGCATTGTCATCCCCTTTGGTAAAAACTCTGTACTCATGAGCTACCACATAGGTGGTAGTCTACTTAACATTGAAAGTGTGATAAGAGACCTTGGGACATGGGTGGACAGTAGTCTCTCCTTTGATAATCACATCGCCACAGTAGTCAGGAAATCCTTCTACGTGGCACACCTCATCACAAAAGATTTCTCATCTAGAAAAAAAGAGGTCATTGTTCCCCTCTACTCATCACTCATTAGATCCATTATAGAGTACAACACCCCTTTTGGTATATACCTCACAAGACATCAAGAACAATTGGAAAGGTCACAGAAATACCTTACAAAGAGGACTACCGGCCTCAAACAGATGCTTTGCGCAGACCGTCTCAAAAAAACCTCCAGCTTTACTCCACCTACTCAAAGGTGATCTCTGCCTAACATACAAAGCTATGTCAAACCCAGAGCTGTTGGACATACTCCACTTAAAGAAATCCCAATACCTCCAAGCTACACGCTCTAGGGACCTAAACCTTCACTACAATAAACAGAACATGCTGGAGGGATAGATTCCTGTCCCAGAGACTTCCCATACTCTGGAACAAACTACCTATCTATAACAAACAAAGCTCCTCATTAGCACTCTTCAATAAAAATCTTGATGACTGTATGGGAAATAGGAAATTCACCCCGGGGATCACCTCTGTGGCTCTGTTTGACAGGGGCACAGGAGAATAATTTTTTTGGGTGACGAAAGCCAGGGTACCTTTTTGGCTAGGCTTATATAGGCCCTAGGGGCAATAGCCTAGTACCTACCTATGAACCTATACATCTATATGGCTTTATTCAAACCATAAGGAGAAGAGAAGAGGAGATGCTACAAACAGTTAATTATAAGGAAAATTTTAAGCTAAATTGAGAAGAATTATTTACTCTAAATATGTCATATATGAACTTTTGGCTAGAATGTTATAACTTAAAAATTAAACAGGAGAGAGATGTTGGAAGAACAATTTGTTTGCAGGAGTTTGTCATAAATGATATGCTGAGTGCAAAGCAATGGATTCTTGGCAGATGAAGAATGGAGTGAAGAAAATATTAGTTGTTAAAGCTGAGTAGCACAGCATGTGGAATCTGTGCTCATGCCTAACAAATTACACTCTCTAGACAATGTAACAGAAAACATAAGAATTATTAGCATATGTTTTTCTACTGATTATCAGCAGTCGTGTCTGTTGATTCACTGGTGTGGTCAGAGCAGGCATAGCTTTAGGATTCAGTTTTTGGTTGTATGTTTACTGAGAGCTTTTTATCTGGGATGAATACTCATTGGCTACATAAAAAATACACATACACAGTGAACGTTTAATATATACATTTCGTGAATGCATTAACTGTTGTGTTCATGGGGTGTGATTATAGGATGTAATCAAAGCGATCATTAATATTAGCCACTAATATTGAATACTCAGTGGGCCTGATTTAGTTATGGTATGCATGTGATTTAGTCATTGTATGCATGTGGTATGCTTATATGATGTCTTTGACTTTTTGGGCCATGTTGTGGCTAAAAAAGGTCCTTGACTAGTTCACTTACCTAGTTAAGAAACGTAAACAAGTAATTAAATGCATAAATGGATGAATGAATAAATAGATAAATCAACAAATATGTTGATATTATGTACAGAATGAATATTTTCTCTTTGCATTTTGTATGCTACACATAGCTGAGCAATGCAATAAGACTTGAGACAAATCACCAAAGCATAACATTTGACAATTTTGGATTCATGGGGAACACTGAAGAAAACTAATGGGGTAACTACCATTTGGGTGCAATTTAATAATGCTTTAGAAAATGGGCTAGAACAATCACCAATCCCCACTGGATGCTCACTGTTCCAGAACAGTGAAAAATTAGAACATGTAATCCAAAGCAAATCCTACCACCAAGACAGAAAACTTCTTGAGAGCTATGCTTTCCTTCCACTTTCTAACTAGTTACAAATCTTAAAAAAGGTGTACCCAGTGAGAGGACTGGTGAAAAATAAAATAAGACAATCTAATGCATACAGCTGCAGCAGCAATCACAAGAACATGCCTTTTCCTTTCTCCTTATAACTGAGACACTTAGAAAGCTGTAGTTAGCTAGCAGAGAAAAATAAATTATTTTATTTTATATTTTTTTATTTTGTTGTCCAGATGAATGAACTGGTCTGAGGACCCTTTTTAGCCAATACTCTGATGCAAATATACTATTACAGAAATGCAGGAGAAATGAGTTATATGGTTGCACAAATTAGAGTAATTTTGATACAGAAAATCTCAGGTATAGAAAACACTTGTTATACAATAGGTCAATTCAATTATTTATTTATTTATTTATTTTTCTTTGTTTACTGGGAAAGTCCACCTGGGTATTATCCATTTTCAGTGGCGGCCCTGGGAAAAAAGCTCCATTTGCTTACACTGCATTATACTAAGTTCTAGTCAAATACAGAGTAGTTATATTTCAATTTATATTTATACACAAACAGTAGTTGTATTTTTATTTATATTTATACACAAACAGTAGTTACATTTTGTTCTTCCATTTTAAAGTATAATAAAGATTCTCTAACTGGGTGTACGTGTGTGATGAAAGGAGATACTACCAGCCCAGGTAGCTGGAATTTTGTAAATAATTATATGTCATTTGTGAATATCAACATGATTTATATAAGATGTTTGTGTTACAAATGTATTAGAACTGTATGTCATGTATATATCAACCTGCTCTGTACATACGTGTGTTAAAAAGGTATTTTTTAATGTACTGAGCTTAAAGATGTGTCCACATTGTGGCCTACTGGAATAGAACAGAAATGTACATGCACTATTGTAACTGTTTAGATGTATGTATTTTAACATTGGAAATGTTTAGATGTATATATTTTAACAGTGGAAACTGGGACACAGGAGGTTAACCTACATTACTTTATAGGCTAGGCCAGAGACACAGAGTCTGTGCTGAGAGGATTTCTGTATTGTCTTGGAAGTGTTTCATTGTTTTATGACTTCCAGCATTTGCCAAAGATCTGAGGAAAAGCCTTTGTCTATGTATAGACAAGTAGATGCTAAATGCAGCCAGCTGCCATCAATGGTTGTTTTGGTCCTGGGGACTAAAAGTCAGATGACAAGAAATTATGCCATTCTGCAAGCTAGCCCAGTAGTAATATTTGAGATATTAATTTAAGAACTCTCTAAAAGAGACACAGCTTTCTGTATTCTGTCTTGTACCTGACAACACTAGCTAAAAGATCAATTCTCCACATTCTGTCTTGCTCCTCTTAACTAAGTTAACTAGGGTATAGTAATTCTCTTATATATAGTCAGAAATATAGCAAAGCTTAGCATAGATATTTTTCTTTATTTATTTGAAACTGTCCTGCAATGTTGTTTTAAATATTTTCTGTGATTTTTGAACTCTGATGTCACTGTAAATGTATATTTAGTATTGTCTTGTTCTTTATTATTAAATATATATAAACATTTCATTGTGGCTGGTCTGTCTAGAAATATTTAAGTTCTGCAAGTACTTGCATATTTATTTGTTGATGCTATGGGCTACTGTCAATAGACTTGCTCTTGATCAAACTATCATTTGTATTAATAGTAACATCGCACAGTAAGATTGGACACCCTTTGCTAAGGGCCTTAAAGTAGCTGATAAGGAGCTGGCTGGTGGCAGTGATAACTACCTTATAGTCTGGGCAAAATAGCTAGTAAACCTGTGCCAACCTTTCCCAGGTGTGTGTGCGTGTGTGTGTGTGTGTGTGTGTGTGTGTGTGTGTGTGTGTGTGTGTGTGTGTGTGTGTGTGTATGTGTGTGTATGTAGACATTATTACATTCTTATATAACTTATATTTTGGATGCAGAATACTTCCTCCAAAATAATTACATATACTGCAACTTTGAAACATTAGGCAGAGGAACTATGTTACATCAAAGTATATGCCAATAGCAAAACAAATACAAACACTTTTACAGAAGATAGCCCATTAGCCAAGAGCAATAATGCCCTCCAGGGCAGGCAGTAGATGGACATAGCAGACATTCCAAAGGGGTGAAGCCCTCTGATTCTAGCATCAAGCCTCACAACACCTCTAGGCACTCTATTATTTCCATACAATGCCCATCCTACAAGGCACTATCACTTGGTATATATTAGAAAACAGACATCTCAAGAACTGCTGGAGCTGTCTTTGAAACTGGGTTGCTGGTTATGCTGCTGTTAATGTCAGCAGAGATTAATGCTATAATGCATCCACAAATAAATGCATCTGAGATTAGACAGGGTATATCAACCATTTCTGCAATAAAACTCTGGCTTTCTCTCTCTATTTTTTTGAGATATTGGGATACTTTGCCAAATGAGCTGCCCCCACTGGCTTTTACCACCCTTAAATGGTGACAGAGCCATAAAGAATTATTTTAGTATGGATTGCCTTTTAAGCAGACAAATGGCCTCCTGACAGTATAACTTGGGGTCATTAACTGAAAATAGACCAGCTGATTGAAAAACATCATCAGTTCTCCTCCCCCACAAGCATTAAAGCTATTTAAGAAAAATCCTGCCTGTAGCACTAGCTCAGTTGGACCATTATATATGTATACATTTCCAGATGCAATAACTCTTCATAGGCAGTTGTGATGCTCTGTGAGGCTGAAGCATATAGGCTGGCAGTTTACTGCATTTTTTTTACTTTGTTTGTTGTCAGTCTTAGACAAACCATGTAGGATTCTGGAGGTAAATACTCCAGTAATTTAAAACTTAGTAACAAAAATAGAGTAAATCTGTAATGCATAAAAACAGGGTTCCTTCAAGTACTTATCTGATGATGAGCAAAGTTCCTATGCTTTTTTATATAGACTAGATTTGTACTTTAAGTTCCTAAATAAGGAGTCTGCAGCCATAAATTAGATGCTTCCAGCATAAAATATAACATATATTTTTGATATTTTCCAGTACGTACTGTAGTATCTGTAAGTCTTGATCAGATCTTTTCATGAAGTGCTCTTTGTATCTGCCTGTGTCAGAGTTTGTGTGTATCTTTACCACAAAATGCACCTCTGTGTTGAGTAACTGAAATGTGGCAGCACTAGGTTAGGTGTGTCTTTGATCTGCAGTAAGAAACACACGTACTCTGAGGCACAAGGCACATTTAAATATTTATACTCGTAATGAACTGAGTCTGTGAGCTTAATCCAGAATGTATGACTTTTTACTGGTCTGTGACAGATGATACTTTGAAATGATGTTTCTCATTAATAATGTGTAATTCATTTAAGTCGTACTGAATGTGTGCCCATTTTTAATGTGTAATTCATTTAAGTCGTACTGAATGTGTGCCCATTTTTAATGTGTAATTCATTTAAGTCTTACTGAATGTGTGCCCATTTTTAATGTGCAATTCATTTAAGTCGTACTGAATGTGTGCCCATTTTTAACATGTAGTTCATATAAGTCGTATTGAATGTGTGCCCATTTTTAACATGTAATTCATTTAAGTCATGTTGAATGTGTGCCCATTTTTAATGTGTAATTTATTTAAGTCGTACTGAATGTGTGCCCATTTTTAATGTGTAATTCATTTAAGTCGTGTCGAATGTGTGCCCATTTTTAACATGCAGTTCATATAAGTCGTACTGGATGTGTGCCCATTTTAAGTCGTACTGAATGTGTGCCCATTTTTAATGTGTAATTCATTTAAGTCGTGTCGAATGTGTGCCCATTTTTAACATGCAGTTCATATAAGTCGTACTGAATGTGTGCCCATTTTTAACGTACTTCATATAAGTCATGTCGAATGTGTGCCCATTTTTAACATGTAGTTCATATAAGTCGTACTGAATGTGTGCCCATTTTTAACATGTAATTCATATAAATCGTACTGAATGTGTGTCCATTTTTAACATGTAGTTCATATAAGTCATGTCGAATGTGGGCCCATTTTTAAAGTGTAGTTTATATAAGTCGTACTGAATGTGTGCCCATTTTTAACATGTAGTTCATTTAAGTCGTACTGAATGTGTGCCCATTTTTAATGAGTAATTCATTTAAGTCGTACTGAATGTGTGCCCATTTTTAATGTGTAATTCATTTAAGTCATACTGAATGTGTGCCCATTTTTAACATGTAGTTCATATAAGTCATGTCAAATGTGTGCCCATTTTTAACATGTACTTTATATGTCGTCGAATGTGTGCCCATTTTTAACATGTAGTTCATATAAGTCATGTCGAATGTGTGCCCATTTTTAACATGAAGTTCATATATGTCATGTCGAATGTGTGCCCATTTTTAACATGTAGTTCATATAAGTCGTACTGAATGTGTGCCCATTTGTAACATGTAGTTCATATAAGTCGTACTGAATGTGTGCCCATTTTTAATGTGTAATTCATTTAAGTCATACTGAATGTGTGCCCATTTTTAACATGTAGTTCATATAAGTCGTACTGAATGTGTGCCCATTTTTAACATGTAGTTCATATAAGTCGTACTGAATGTGTGCCCATTTTTAATGTGTAGTTCATATAAGTTGTACTGAATGTGTGCCCATTTTTAACATGTCATATAAGTCATGTCGAATGTGTGCCCATTTTTAACATGTAGTTCATATAAGTCATGTCGAGTGTGTGCCCATTTTTAACATGTAGTTCGTATAAGTCATGTCGAATGTGTGCCCATTTTTAACATGTAGTTCATATAAGTCGTGTCGAATGTGTGCCCATTTTTAACATATAGTTCATATAAGTCATGTCGAATGTGTGCCCATTTTTAACATGTAGTTCATATAAGTCGTACTGAATGTGTGCCCAGTTTTAACATGCAGTTCATATAAGTCGTACTGAATGTGTGCCCATTTTTAACATGTAGTTCATATAAGTCATACTGAATGTGTGCCCATTTTTAACATGTAGTTCATATAAGTCGTACTGAATGGGTGCCCATTTTTATCATGTAGTTCATATAAGTCATGTCGAATGTGTGCCCATTTTTAATGTGTAGTTTATATAAATCGTGTTGAATGTGTGCCCATTTTTAACATGTAGTTCATAAAAGTCGTGTATATGTGTGCCCATTTTTAACATGTAATTCATATAAGTCGTACTGAATGTGTGCCCATTTTTAACATGTAGTTCATATAAGTCATACTGAATGTGTGCCCATTTTTAACATGTAATTCATATAAGTCGTACTGAATGTGTGCCCATTTTTAACATGTAGTTCATATAAGTCATGTCGAATGTGTGCCCATTTTTAATGTGTAGTTCATTTAAGTCGTACTGAATGTGTGCCCATTTTTAACATGTAGTTCATATGTCATACTGAATGTGTGCCCATTTTTAACATGTAGTTCATATAAGTCATACTGAATGTGTGCCCATTTTTAATGTGTAGTTCATATAAGTCGTACTGAATGTGTGCCCATTTTTAATATATAATTCATTTAAGTCGTACTGAATATGTGCCCATTTTTAACATGTAGTTCATATAAGTCGTACTGAATGTGTGCCCATTTGTAATGTGTAGTTCATATAAGTCATGTCGAATGTGTACCCATTTTCCTAAGAGTTATCACATTAATTTGATTAACTACATTCAGAAGTGCAATACAGAGAACCAGAAAGAGTTTTGTGATTATTGTGTATGTGTGTGTGTGTGTGTGTGTGTGTGTGTGTGCGTGTGTGTGCGTGTGTGTGTGTGTGTGTGTGTGTGTGTGTGTGTGTGTGTGTGTGTGTGTGTGTGTGTGTGTGTGTGTGTGTATGTGTGTGTGTGTTTGTGTGTGTGTGTGTGTGTGTGTGTGTGTGGGGGGGGCATCATTATAAAGACTAATGATCAGAGGTTACCAAAACATATGGTCACTGACACAACTGGCATAATGCCTATGGTTATCAACTCCAAAGTACAAGGTGCAGGGTTTAATTCTGACCTCCGGCCACATCTTCTGTAAACTTTGCATGTTTTGCGTATGTCTCTGTGGTATTCCTCTCACCTCCCCCCAAAAAATAAAAACATGCTAGGTTTTGCCAAGTCAAGATTTGACCTTGGGAGGTATGCCATAAAAGTGCATCTGAAACTGAATGGAGTCCAGGGCAGAAGCACAGAATCTAGGTGATGCCTATAGGTCAGAGAGCTGTATAGATTGACCATTTTATGCACTAACCATAGGTGCTGGAAGCTGGCTGTTAAAGACTGGGGGAGGCGGAGGGTGAGAGGGGCACTTAGCAATATAAAAACGGCAATTTTTTTAAAACTATTTACTACCACAACATAGGTTCACTTAGAGGACATTTTAAGCTTAGCCAATTTCCCTTTTGGTGCTTGAATTAACATTTCCTGATTGGTCTTACCTATCCCATGGCTGATAATTGTACATTACCCCTAGTGAAAATAACTGATCATAACATAGATAATTTGAGGGGACCCATGTAAGGGATGCACCATTTAGGAACTGCCTTTATCCATTAGTGGCATGAGGGGCAATCCTGGAGTACATTTTTATTACCCATCCTTAGATCTAAGTTGCATTTGAATATGGATAGGTATGAGCTTTGTTTTACTTGAATGGATAGTCTGTAACCCCCTGTCACTCCAGCAGCAGCCCCCTCTACAGCCACTCCTGTGTTCCATTACTTGGCTATTTCTCCTCAGTTACCATAAACACTGTTCAAACCTGTCAGTGTACATACTGTTTTCTTATTTACTTCTACAATGATTAAAGAAATTGAAATAACATAGCACAAACATGGAGCTATTTTGCTAAACAAACAATACAGTCTTGCAATGAAAACAGACTTTTCATGAGTAGTAAACTTCTCTGCCCTTGAAACTCACATTCATTGAAATGGCATTAAAACTCACATTCAAACCAAAATGCATCTGGCCAGTAGAGGATTACATTTACCTTTGGGCTGTTTTCAAATCACAGGCTCCTTGTACACATTTTTAGGGACTTGCATATATGTGTTCTTTGATTCACCTTCCTAATTGTATTAAATTATATTCCTTGTATAATACAGCACCACTTGTTAGAATATGTTTTAAATTTGTAGTTTTGAACAGCTTTCTTGTAAGCAATTAAACAAAATGTATGAGCCAGTAATGACAAAACTACCAATTTCAGAAAATGTTAACTATAAAAGGCCACCCAAACTTCTATCATTACAATCCACCAGTATCAGGAAATATGCAAAGTCTCTGAGTAAAGTCATCTAAATAATTCTACGTTAAAAGGATCTGTAACTAAGATGTTGCTAATAGAAGACAACTTCATTGTTTCATCTACAAATAGAGTGCCTGTTGCCCTTGAAAAATAAATTGCCTATGGTACGTTAAAAAAAATGATAAGCTAGTAATATTGCAATAGGGAATGGATGGCAAACTGATAACAGGTTCATAGTTACTAGGTATCTCCTCCAGAGGAGGACATTCACAGGACTGCAGCATCCATTCCCTTTAAAGTGTAACGCAGTACAGTATCAGCAATCTATATGCATATTGTGGGAGTGGAATCCACAGCCTTCTGCATCAAAAGCAAGTATACACATACACACAATCCCTGAAATCCCTGAAATAGTATATATCTGTACACACACATATACACACACACACACACACACACACGCACACACACACACACACACACACGCACACGCACACACGCACACACACACACACACTCACACACACACACACACACACACACACACACACACACACACACACACACACACACACAAAATCCCCCCAGCAGCATATATCTGAAATATCTACATGCGCACACACACACACACACACACACACACACACACACACACACACACACACACACACACACACACACACACACACACACACAGAATCTCCCCAGCAGAAAATTAAACACAGCAGCTTAAATCAGAAAGTGAAACACAATCCCTGCAGCAGCATATATCAGAAACACAATCTCCCCACAGCATATATCAGAAACACAATCCTCCCAACCAGAAACATGATCCCTGAAGCAGCAGTATACTCTCCTAACCAGAAACATGTGATCCCTGAAGCACCAGAAACACAATCCCTGAAGCAGCAGCATACTCTCCTAAGCAGAAACATGTGATCCCTGAAGCAGCAGCATACTCTCTTAAACAAGCACATACCACTACCTTTCCGGTAGGCAGTTTAAAAATTCATGCCTAAGTAATGTGCGGCACAGACAGTTTACCATTTCATGCCTAAGTAATCCGCGGATGCAGACGATGCACACTTTGATCTTCCAGTCCTCTTTAAAGACAAGGCACTTTGTTTTTTTCAGTGCCACAGGGACTAGACAAGAATATATTGTCTTGTAAAAGTGTGGGGGGGGGGCTCCCGGGGGGGGCTCCCACCCCCTCCTTCAATGGTTCTGGCTCCTATGGCACTAACTGTAGTGAGTTGCATCCTCTAGGACATTGACAACAGACTGCATGTTATGTCAGGGCTACTCAGTGATGTATAATTTGGCTGTAGGTGATTTGGTCACATTGACCAATGCTGACAAAGGTATTTGATGATAATAAGTGGTTCAAGACTCAACCTATGCCAGGGATCCACACTAACAGTGGTGCTTGTGCCATTGTTGGTCATAAAGCCTAGCAGCCCTGGGTCAATAAGTTATTGGTCCACTAGTGTCCTGTTGCCTAGCCTGGGTTTACTGGGATAGTTTTTTTAAGCAAAAGCTAGACATAAAACCAATGAATCTGCCAAAAATAAATTAAGAATTTAACAGTGAAAATAGACATGCTAACTGGATGCAGCATAGAAATAATGATATGATTGTAAGATGGAGACTGGACATCCTCTGTGGCCATGAGACAGGTCAGAAATGCAGTGCAGTGAAGCCACTTGCCTTGGAATCCATAGTCTATTACTTTGAAGCAGACAGACTCGAAATGGGGAGAAACTGTCTTCTGCAAACAGTGAGGGATGTCACCGGATTTAGTGCCAGTCTCATGGCAAGTAGACTGCAGTGTAGAGATATGGCAGTAGTCATAATCCCAGCCTATGCCCCACAGTGGCATTGTGATGGTATGGAAAAGAATGTATTCTAGGAACATTTGCAGGACAACAGCAGCTGGTGTTGATAATGGGAGACCTGAATGCTCATACTGGGGCAGAAAGAACAGGATATGAGGATTTCCTAGGTCTACTTGGGCAGGGCAACAGAAATAAATAAAGCGAGATGATTCTAGACAGTTGTCTGGCAAATGGCTTGATGGTTCACCAAAACAGACAGTCACAAGACTTCATACATCAGTGGTTGACATGCAGCTCAGGTGGACTTCCTCCAAATAAAAGGTATTGGATTTGTAAATCAATAATCAAGTTCAACTCACTGTTCATAAACCAACTAAATTAGCAGGGTATTCTCTGTATTCCTACTCCATAGCTAAAATATAGGTTCATAGGTCTATACCAGGCTATCTGCCCTAAGGCATTTATAAGCCTAGCCCAAATTTTTGTGGCTTACGCCACCCCTTATATGAAAAAATACTATGCCCATTAGTTTGTTGTGCCTCTGTCCAGCAGTGACACAGAGATGATTCCCAGGGTAAACCTATGATCTCCCATCCACAGGTCAAGATTTCTCTTGAACAGAGCCAGCGAGGTGCTCTGCCTCACATGGACCGGGATTTTATTCCACAGCATAGGGAGTCTCTGAGTGATAAATCTATCCCTCCAGCATGTCCTATTTATATCCGTGCTAAGGTTTAAGTCACTTGCTCTAGTGGTTTTGGTGGATTTGGATTTTTTGAGGTGGAGCATGTCCATTAATTCCGAGTTGGACATGGCCTTGTATGTCAGGCACATGTCACCTCTGAGCAGATGGTATGCGACTGAATAGAGCTGGAGTTTCTTCAATCTGGCAGCATATGACAGACTTTGGAGTGCCTTTATCCTTTTGGTGAGGAACTTTTGGGGTCTCTCCAATTGCTGCAGATGTCGGGTGAGATACATCCCGAATGGGGCATTGTACTGGATCATTGGTCTGATAAGTGAAGAGTACAGGGGAACAATGACCTCACTAGATCTGGATGTGAATCCCTTCATGATCAGGTGGGCAATGTAGAAGGTCTTTCTAACCACTTTAGCAACGTGAGTGTCAAAAGAAAGGCCACTGTCAACCTGGGTCCCCAGGTCCCTGATAACCTCTTCTGTGCTTAGTGGATTGCCACCTATATGGTAGCTTCGGGTTACCTTGTTTTTCCCGAAGGCTATGACTATACATTTTTTGGCGTTTAACTTCAGGCCATGGCTCTGGCACCAGCTATCTGTTTCCGTGAGTCCCTTCTGAAGGATATCCGTGTCCGATGCACTTCCCACTATGGCGCCCAGTTTGCAGTCGTCTGCAAACTTTGTCAGCCAAAGTCCTCCCATGTTGGCCTGTACTTCTGAGAAGTAGATGCCGAACAATAGGGGGCCAAGGACCGAGCCCTGTGGGACACCACTTGTGACCGGCTTGGAGTCTGACATAGCGCCAGCAACTCTAACCCTGTGGGTTCTGTCCTTAAGCCAGTTTGCAACCCATCTTGTGACATATGGGTTTACATTTAAGCTGGTAAATTTTTCTACAATACCCGAGTGGGGTATTGTGTCAAAAGCCTTTGCAAGGTCAAGGAAGGCTGTATGGACTGCCTTTCCCTCATCAATGGCCTTGGTGACTGTTTCGAAGAGGTCGACAAGTTCAAAAGGCATGATCTTCCCTTGACGAAGCCAAACTGGGTCGGGTCCAATGTCTGCAAGTCCCCTATATCTTTGTTTATGAGCTCCATTATGATCCTCTCCATAGCTTTGCAGACTAGACTTGTTAAGCTTATAGAACACTATGGTCGCATCTATAAGGACAGATACACCCCTTAAATCACTCACCCACTGTCTTAAAAACTACCTAAGAAATACATGGCTCTGCTCATGTTCTGCACTAGGTTACTCTAATAGCTCCTTAATTTATGGCCGTAACAGCATTACCCTCCCTCTTGCTATTATATTTAATACAGTTGATAATTTGTGCCTCTTTCGCCTATACCTTACACTGCTATTATCACAATACAGTCCCCTCACTTTTCTTTCTCCCTTTTGCTTCTTTACTATCCATACCCCACACTTTACTAATAAACAAATAGGTTTCCATCTCCTGCTTTCCCTCCCATGTAATTCCTCTCCTCTCCCAGCCCCGTACTGTAAGATATGTATACTAAGTACATTGTATCCCGTAACTCCCCTCCTCTCCCAGCCCCGTACTGTAAGATATGTATACTAAATACATTGTATCCTGTAACTCACCTCCACTCCCAGCCCTGTACTGTAAGATATGTATACTAAGTACATTGTATCCTGTAACTCCCACCCTCTTCCAGCCCTGTACTGTAAGATATGTATACTAAGTACATTGTATCCTGTAACTCCCCTCCTCTCCCAGCCCTGTACTGTAAGATATGTATAATAAATACATTGTATCCTGTAACCCCCCTCCTCTCCCAGCCCTGTACTGTAAGATATGTATACTAAGTTCATTGTATCCTGTAACTCCCCTCCTCTCCCAGCCCTGTAATGTAAGATATGCATACTAAATACATTGTATCCTGTAACTCCCCTCCTCTCCCAACCCTGTACTGTAAGATGTGTATAATAAGTACATTGTATCTTGTAACTCCCCTCCCAAACCTGTACTATAAGATATGTATACTAAGTACATTGTATCATGTAACTCCCCTCCTCTCCCAGCCCTGTACTGAAAGATATGTATACTAACTACATTGTATTCTGTAACTCCCCTCCTCTCCCAGCCCTGTACTGTAAGATATGTATACTAAATACATTGTATCCTGCATCTCCCCTCCTCTCCCAGCCCTGTACTGTAAGATATGTATACTAAATACATTGTATCCAGTAACTCCCCTCCTCTCCCAGCCCTGTACTGTAAGATATGTATACTAAATACATTGTATCCTGTAACTCACCTCCTGCCCCAGCCCTGTACTGTAAGATATGTATACTAAGTACATTGTATCCTGTAACTCCCCTCCTCTCCCAGCCCTGTACTGTAAGATATGTATACTAAGTACATTGTATCCTGTAACTCCCACCCTCTTCCAGCCCTGTACTGTAAGATATGTATACTAAGTACATTGTATCCTGTAACTCCCCTCCTCTCCCAGCCCTGTACTGTAAGATATGTATAATAAATACATTGTATCCTGTAACCCCCCTCCTCTCCCAGCCCTGTACTGTAAGATATGTATACTAAGTACATTGTATCCTGTAACTCCCACCCTCTTCCAGCCCTGTACTGTAAGATATGTATACTAAGTTCATTGTATCCTGTAACTCCCCTCCTCTCCCAGCCCTGTAATGTAAGATATGTATACTAAATACATTGTATCCTGTAACTCCCCTCCTCTCCCAACCCTGTACTGTAAGATGTGTATAATAAGTACATTGTATCTTGTAACTCCCCTCCCAAACCTGTACTATAAGATATGTATACTAAGTACATTGTATCATGTAACTCCCCTCCTCTCCCAGCCTTGTACTGAAAGATATGTATACTAACTACATTGTATGCTGTAACTCCCCTCCTCTCCCAGCCCTGTACTGTAAGATATGTATACTAAATACATTGTATCCTGCATCTCCCCTCCTCTCCCAGCCCTGTACTGTAAGATATGTATACTAAATACATTGTATCCAGTAACTCCCCTCCTCTCCCAGCCCTGTACTGTAAGATATGTATACTAAATACATTGTATCCTGTAACTCACCTCCTGCCCCAGCCCTGTACTGTAAGATATGTATACTAAGTACATTGTATCCTGTAACTCCCCTCCTCTCCCAGCCCTGTACTGTAAGATATGTATACTAAGTACATTGTATCCTGTATCTCCTCTCCTCTCCCAGCCCCGTACTGTAAGATATGTATACTAAATACATTGTATCCTGTAACTCCCCTCCTCTCCCAGCCCCGTACTGTAAGATATGTATACTAAGTACATTGTATCCTGTAACTCCCCTCCTCTCCCAGCCCCGTACTGTAAGATATGTATACCAAATACATTGTATCCTGTAACTCACCTCCTCTCCCAGCCCTGTACTGTAAGATATGTATACTAAATACATTGTATCCTGTAACTCACCTCCACTCCCAGCCCTATAGTGTAAGATATGTATACTAAGTACATTGTATCCTGTAACTCCCCTCCTCTCCCAGCCCCGTACTGTAAGATATGTATACTAAATACATTGTATCCTGTAACTCCCCTCCTATCCCAGCCCCGTACTGTAAGATATGTATACTAAGTACATTGTATCCTGTAACTCCCCTCCTCTCCCAACCCTGTACTGTAAGATATGTATACTAAGTACATTGTATCCTGTAACTCCTCTCGTCCCCCAGCCCCGTACTTTAAGATATGTATACTAAGTACATTGTATCCTGTAACTCCTCTCCTCTCCCAGCCCCGTATTGTAAGATATGTATACTAAATACATTGTATCCTGTAACTCCCCTCCTCTCCCAGCCCCGTACTGTAAGATATGTATACTAAGTACATTGTATCCTGTAACTCCTCTCCTCTCCCAGCCCCATACTGTAAGATTTGTATACTAAATACATTGTATCCTGTAACTCCCCTCCTCTCCCAGCCCCATACTGTAAGATATGTATACTAAATACATCGTATCCTGTAACTCCTCTCCTCTCCGAGCCTTGTACTGTAAGATATGTATACTAAATACATTGTATCCTGTAACTCCCCTCCTCTCCCAGCCCTGTACTGTAAGATATGTATACTAAATACATTGTATCCTGTAACCCCCCTCCTCTCCCAACCCTGTACTGTAAGATATGTATACTAAATACATTGTATCCTGTAACTCCCCTCCTCTCACAGCCCTGTACTGTAAGATATGTATACTAAATACATTGTATCCTGTAACTCCCCTCCTATCCCAGCCCCGTACTGTAAGATATGTATACTAAGTACATTGTATCCTGTAACTCCTCTCCTCTCCCAGCCCCGTACTGTAAGATATGTATACTAAGTACATTGTATCCTGTAACTCCTCTCCTCTCCCAGCCCCGTACTGTAAGATATGTATACTAAATACATTGTATCCTGTAACCCCCCTCCTCTCCCAACCCTGTACTGTAAGATATGTATACTAAATACATTGTATCCTGTAACCCCCCTCCTCTCCCAACCCTGTACTGTAAGATATGTATACTAAATACATTGTATCCTGTAACTCCCCTCCTCTCACAGCCCTGTACTGTAAGATATGTATACTAAATACATTGTATCCTGTAACTCCCCTCCTATCCCAGCCCCGTACTGTAAGATATGTATACTAAGTACATTGTATCCTGTAACTCCCCTTCTCTCCCAGCCCCGTACTGTAAGATATGTATACTAAGTACATTGTATCCTGTAACTCCCCTTCTCTCCCAGCCCCATACTGTAAGATATGTATACTAAATACATTGTATCCTGTAACTCCCCTTCTCTCCCAGCCCCGTACTGTAAGATATGTATACTAAGTACATTGTATCCTGTAACTCCCCTTCTCTCCCAGCCCCATACTGTAAGATATGTATACTAAATACATTGTATCCTGTAACTCCCCTTCTCTCCCAGCCCCGTACTGTAAGATATGTATACTAAATACATTGTATCCTGTAACTCCTCTCCTCTCCCAGCCTTGTACTGTAAGATATGTATACTAAATACATTGTATCCTGTAACTCCCCTCCTCTCCCAGCCCTGTACTGTAAGATATGTATACTAAATACATTGTATCCTGTAACTCCCCTCCTCTCCCAGCCCTGTACTGCAAGATATGTATACTAAGTACATTGTATCCTGTAACTCCCCTCCTCTCCCAACCCTGTACTGTAAGATATGTATACTAAATACATTGTATCCTGTAACTCCCCTCCTCTCCCAGCCCTGTACTGCAAGATATGTATACTAAGTACATTGTATCCTGTAACTCAACTGCTCTCCCAGCCGTGTACTGTAAGATATGTATACTAAGTACATTGTATCCTGTAACTCCTCTCCTCTCCCAGCCCTGTATTGTAAGATATGTATACTAAATACCTTGTATCCTGTAACTCCCCTCCTCTCCCACTGCTGTACTGTAAGATATGTATACTAAGTACATTGTATCCTGTAACTCCCCTCCTCTCCCAACCATGTACTGTAAGATATGTATACTAAATACATTGTATCCTGTAACTCCCCTCCTGTCCCAAACCTGTGCTGTAAGATATGTATACTAAATACATTGTATCCTGTAACTCCCCTCCTCTCCCAGCCCTGTACTGTAAGATATGTATACTAAGTACATTGTATCCTGTAACTCCACTGCTCTCCCAGCCCTGTACTGTAAGATATGTATACTAAGTACATTGTATCCTGTAACTCCTCTCCTCTCCCAGCCCTGTACTGTAAGATATGTATACTAAGTACCTTGTATCCTGTAACTCCCCTCCTCTCCCAGCGCTGTACTGTAAGATATGTATACTAAGTACATTGTATCCTGTAACTCCCCTCCTCTCCCAACCCTGTACTGTAAGATATGTATACTAAATACATTGTATCCTGTAACTCCCCTCCTCTCCCAACCCTGTACTGTAAGATATGTATACTAAATACATTGTATCCTGTAACTCCCCTCCTCTCCCAACCCTGTACTGTAAGATATGTATACTAAGTATATTATAATAAAAATTTTGTAACTATCAAGCAGAATCCTACAGATCTGAATCATATAATTGTAACGACCACGTGTGTCATATATATATATATATATTTATATATATATATATATATATATATATATATATATTGTCTCCTTAGTAATATTTAATGTCTGTAATTAATGTGCAAGTATGTTTCGTCTAATATATGTAACAATTATGTGTTCTCCATTATTCTGTATTTTTTTTTGTATGTCAAATAATAAGCTTATGTAATATGCTAATTTTCTCTGGAGCTTTTCAGCCCGGGTCCCCCCTGAAAATGGGCACCCACCCAGTCAAACTTTTAAGTAAACAAATGTCAAATAAATAAATAATAAAATGTTTGAGAAGTCTGGAAATTGAAATAAACTTTGTTTCATACCAGTATACTGTTAACCAGTTGTCGGTTGATATTAGAGCTATGCACTGAAAATTAGGGAAGCATTATTATCAGAATAGAGTGGGTAGTAGAAGGAATCATTTACCTTTGGAGCTAAGATAAATTAATATTTTAGGATTGTTGTCTGGGGAAATGGTATTTTGGCAACAGGCAAGGTGAAGAGAGGCTTATAATGACTTCTGATAAGGTCTAAGGCCACTGTTTGAATCTTTAAATCTTTGAATTTTTTAAGTTTCACTACTGGTGGCTATAACCAGCTGCGAGCAGTGGTCAGAGAAAGTCCTATGGTCAAAAGAATCTAGGCCGAAGACTTGGATGTTGACTAGAGTAAAAACATAAGAGTTCAAGGAACTTCTTGTGGCTTAGCACCTGAGGAAAAAAGAGGAAATAGATAGAAGTTAAGGAGAATGTAGCATTTCACAACAACATGTGAGAAGACTGTAGAACAGGTATGCGGCCAGGCCAGATATGCAAGTAAATTACATAATGAAAGCTGGTAGTGAAATGCAAGGTCAAGAAGTTATCAAAAAAAAAAGGAGTGCAGTGAAAAAGTGGTAGATAGAAAGATGGTCTAAGCTGAAATAAATATCGGTTGACTAACAAAGAGGCTAAAAGAAAAGTTGCGATGGGAAAGAACAAGATGGCAATGAAGCTCTTAGCAGCTACTCAGCAGGTGGTACAAAGAAGCTGCATCAAACTGCAAGACAAAGGTAAAGAAGATGATCATCAGACCCCATTCATGAGGGATGCCAGCAATAACTTGCTCATCAGTCCATAGGACATCAAAGACAGATGGACGGAGTATGTGCAACAGCTTCTGAAAAAAAAAAACTACACAAAAGCTGCACGACCTCAGATATAGCAGACAAGCTTCTGAGAAAAGAAAACTACACAAAAGCTGTACGACCCCAGATATAGCAGACAAGCTTCTAAGAAAAGAAAACTACACAAAAGCTGTACGACCCCAGATATAGCAGACAAGCTTCTGAGAAAAGAAAACTACACAAAAGCTGTACGACCCCAGATATAGCAGACAAGCTTCTGAGAAAAGAAAATTAAACAAAAGCTGTATGACTCCAGATATAGCAGGCAAGCTTCTGAGAAAAGAAAACTACACAAAAGCTGTACGACCCCAGATATAGCAGACAAGCTTCTGAGAAAAGAAAACTACACAAAAGCTGTACAACCCCAGATATGGCAGACAAGCTTCTGAGAAAAGAAAACTACACAAAAGCTGTATGACCGCAGATATAGCAGACAAGCTTCTGAGAAAAGAAAACTACACAAAAGCTGTACGACCCCAGATATAGCAGACAAGCTTCTGAAAAAAGAAAACTACAGAAAAGCTGTACGACCCCAGATGTAGCAGACAAGCTTCTGAGAAAAGAAAACTACACAAAAGCTGTATGACCCCAGATATAGCAGACAAGCTTCTGAGAAAAGAAAACTACAGAAAAGCTGTATGACCCCAGATATAGCAGACAAGCTTCTGAGAAAAGAAAACTACACAAAAGCTGTACGATCCCAGATATGAGACAGGCTTGTGAGAAAAGAAAACGACACAAAAGCTGTATGACCCCAGATATAGTAGACAAGCTTCTGAGAAAAGAAAACTACACAAAAGCTGTACGACACCAGATATAGCAGACAAGCTGCTAAGAAAAGAAAACTACACAAAAGATGTACGACCCCAGATATAGCAGACAAGCTTCTGAGAAAAGAAAACTACACAAAAGCTGTACGACCCCAGATATAGCAGACAAGCTTCTGAGAAAGAAAACGACACAAAAGCTGTACGACCCCAGATATAGCAGACAAGCTTCTGAGAAAAGAAAATGACACAAAAGCTGTACGACACCAGATATAGCAGACAAGCTTCTGAGAAAAGAAAACTACACAAAAGCTGTACGACCCCAGATATAGCAGACAAGCTTCTGAGAAAAGAAAATGACACAAAAGCTGTACGGCCCCAGTTATAGCAGACAACCTTCTGAGAAAAGAAAACTACACAAAAGCTGTATGACCCCGGATATAGCACACAAGCTTCTGAGAAAAGAAAACTACAGAAAAGCTGTACGACCCTAGATATAGCAGACAAGCTTCTGAGAAAAAAAACTACAGAAAAGCTGTATGACCCCAGATATAGCAAACAAGCTTCTGAGAAAAGAAAATGACACAAAAGCTGTATGACCCCAGATAAAGCAGACAAGCTTCTGAGAAAAAAAACTACAGAAAAGCTGTACGACCCCAGATATAGCAGACAAGCTTCTGAGAAAAGAAAACGACACAAAAGCTGTACGACCCAGATATAGCAGACAAGCTTCTGAGAAAAGAAAACTACACAAAAGCTGTATGACCCCAGATATAGCAGACAAGCTTCTGAGAAAAGAAAACTGCACAAAAGCTGTACAACCCCAGATATAGCAGACAAGCTTCTGAGAAAAGAAAACAACACAAAAGCTGTACAGCCCCAGATATAGCAGACAAGCTTCTGAGAAAAGAAAATGACACAAAAGCTGTACAACCCCAGATATAGCAGACAAGCTTCTGAGAAAAGAAAACTACACAAAAGCTGTACGACCCCAGATATAGCAGACAAGCTTCTGAGAAAAGAAAATGACACAAAAGCTGTATGACCCCAGATATAGCAGACAAGCTTCTGAGAAAAGAAAACTACAGAAAAGCTGTATGACCCCAGATATAGCAGACAAGCTTCTGAGTAAAGAAAACTACACAAAAGCTATATGACCCCAGATATAGCAGACAAGCTTCTGAGAAAAGAAAATGACAAAAAAGCTGTACGACCCCAGATATAGCAGACAAGCTTCTGAGAAAAAAAACCTACACAAAAGCTGTATGACCCCAGATATAGCAGACAAGCTTCTGAGAAAAGAAAACTACACAAAAGCTGGACGACCCCAGATATAGCAGACAAGCTTCTGAGAAAAGAAAACTACAGAAAAGCTGTACAACCCCAGATATAGCAGATAAGCTTCTGAGAAAAGAAAACTACAAAATAGCTGTACGACCCCAGATATAGCAGACAAGCTTCTGAGAAAAGAAAACTACACAAAAGCTGTACAACCCCAGATATAGCAGACAAGCTTCTGAGAAAAGAAAACTACACAAAAGCTGTACGACCCCAGATATAGTAGACAAGCGTCTGAGAAAAGAAAACTACACAAAAGCTGTACGACCCCAGATATAGCAGATAAGCTTCTGAGAAAAGAAAATGACACAAAAGCTGTACAACCCCAGATATAGCAGACAAGCGTCTGAGAAAAGAAAACGACACAAAAGCTGTACGACCCCAGATATAGCAGACAAGCTTCTGAGAAAAGAAAACTACAGAAAAGCAGTACGACCCCAGATATAGCAGACAAGCTTCTGAGAAAAGAAAATGACACAAAAGCTGTACGACCCCAGATATAGCAGACAAGCTTCTGAGAAAAGAAAACTACACAAAAGCTGTATGACCCCAGATATAGCAGACAAGCTTCTGAGAAAAGAAAACGACACAAAAGCTGTATGACCCCAGATATAGCAGACAAGCTTCTGAGAAAAGAAAATGACACAAAAGCTGTACGACCCCAGATATAGCACACAAGCTTCTGAGAAAAGAAAATGACACAAAAGCTGTACGACCCCAGATATAGCAGACAAGCTTCTGAGAAAAGAAAACTACAGAAAAGCTGTATGACCCCAGATATAGCAAACAAGCTTCTGTGAAAAGAAAATGACACAAAAGCTGTACGACCCCAGATAAAGCAGACAAGCTTCTGAGAAAAAAAAACTACAGAAAAGCTGTACGACCCCAGATATAGCAGACAAGCTTCTGAGAAAAGAAAACGACACAAAAGCTGTACGACCCCAGATATAGCAGACAAGCTTCTGAGAAAAGAAAACTACACAAAAGCTGTATGACCCCAGATATAGCAGACAAGCTTCTGAGAAAAGAAAACTACACAAAAGCTGTACAACCCCAAATATAGCAGACAAGCTTCTGAGAAAAGAAAACTACACAAAAGCTTTATGGCCCCAGATATAGCAGACAAGCTTCTGAGAAAAGAAAATGACACAAAAGCTGTACAACCCCAGATATAGCAAACAAGCTTCTGAGAAAAGAAAACTACACAAAAGCTGTACGACCCCAGATATAGCAGACAAGCTTCTGAGAAAAGAAAATGACACAAAAGCTGTATGACCCCAGATATAGCAGACAAGCTTCTGAGAAAAGAAAACTACAGAAAAGCTGTATGACCCCAGATATAGCAGACAAGTTTCTGAGAAAAGAAAACTACAGAAAAGCTGTACGACCCCAGATATAGCAGATAAGCTTCTGAGAAAAGTAAACTACACAAAAGCTGTACGACCCCAGATATAGCAGACAAGCTTCTGAGAAAAGAAAACTACACAAAAGCTGTACAACCCCAGATATAGCAGACAAGCTTCTGAGAAAAGAAAACTACACAAAAGCTGTACGACCCCAGATATAGTAGACAAGCTTCTGAGAAAAGAAAACTACTCAAAAGCTGTATGACCCCAGATATAGCAGACAAGCTTCTGAGAAAAGAAAATGACACAAAAGCTGTACGACCCCAGATATAGCAGACAAGCGTCTGAGAAAAGAAAATGACACAAAAGCTGTACGACCCCAGATATAGCAGTCAAGCTTCTGAGAAAAGAAAACTACACAAAAGCTGTACGACCCCAGATATAGCAGACAAGCTTCTGAGAAAAGAAAACTACAGAAAAGAAGTACGACCCCAGATATAGCAGACAAGCTTCTGAGAAAAGAAAATGACACAAAAGCTGTACGACCCCAGATATAGCAGACAAGCTTCTGAGAAAAGAAAACTACACAAAAGCTGTACGACCCCAGATATAGCAGACAAGCTTCTGAGAAAAGAAAACGACACAAAAGCTGTACAACCCCAGATATAGCAGACAAACTTCTGAGAAAAGAAAATGACACAAAAGCTGTACAACCCCAGATATAGCAGACAAGCTTCTGAGAAAAGAAAACTACACAAAAGCTGTATGACCCCAGATATAGTAGACAAGCTTCTGAGAAAAGAAAACTACACAAAAGCTGTACGACCTTAGATATAGCAGACAAGCTTCTGAGAAAAGAAAATGACACAAAAGCTGTACAACCCCAGAAGTAGCAGGCAAGCTTCTGAGAAAAGAAAATGACACAAAAGCTGTACGACCCCAGATATAGCAGACAAGCTTCTGAGAAATGAAAACGACACAAAAGCTGTACGACTCCAGATATAGCAGACAAGCTTCTGAGAAAAGAAAACGACAGAAAAGCTGTACACCCCCAGATATAGCAGACAATGAAAAGGGGAAGAAGAGCACATCTTGGAACCGCACTAATAAAGTGAAGTCAGGGAAAGCAGCAGGCTCATGTTAGGGCACAGCAGATGTGTTAGAGGAGAAATGGGCCCTGACAATGTAGTGTTAGGGAGACGAAGGCATATCTGAGATGACAAAAGAAGAAGTGTGCTAGTGCCAGAGTACAAGAAGTAAGGGATATCACAACTCTGGACGGTACAGAGGCATCAGACTCCTGTCACACTGCATGAAAGTGCTGGAGAGAGTGATGAACATGCAAAGTAGTAAAAAGAAAGATGGGATTATGATTTCCGATCAGGATGCAATACATGGTTGTCATTGTTTACAGAAAGTGAAGAGCAAGTTGACGATGATGAAAGAATCTACCTGGGCATTCAAAAGTTGAAAAAACATATGAGAAGGTCCCAAAAAACCAGATATGGGAAGTTCAGCGATGGCTCAAACTACTGTAAACATTGGTAGCATTAGCGCAGTCTATGTAGAAGGACCCAGTATCAGGACTTACTGAGGATTTTCTAAAGCTAGTGGAACAGGTAGAAGTATCTGGGAGATGTAGTTGAGAGGACGGAAAGCTTGAAAGTGGAGATCAAAGGCAGAATTAAAGTATATGCAGCCAACTACTACAAAATATCAGGGGTAGCGTGCGACAGAAGAATGCTAAAGAAACTGAAAAATGAAGTGAACGAAACAGTTATGCAACCAATACTTCTGTATGGCATAAAAACTGGACAATAAAGATAGTGCAGCTGTGGAAGTTAAAAGTGAACAAGATAAAATGCATCAGATAAGTGGTAGAATGCACACTGTGGGACAGGCAATGAAGGCAGTGCAGCTGTGGAAGTTAAAAGTGAACAAGATAAAATGCATCAGATAAGTGGTAGAATGCACACTGTGGGACAGGCAATGAAGGCAGTGCAGCTGTGGAAGTTAAAAGATAAGGGGTAGGATGCACACTGTGGGGCAAGATTAGGAACGATAACATCAGAGCAATATTCAATGTAGCTTCAATTGCAGACAACATCAGAGAACAAACTGAAGTGGTTCAGCCACATGAGAGGGAAAGCAGGAGACAATTTAGGGAAGATGATTAGGGCTAGACAGGAAGAAAACAAAGAGGAAATGTGGATGCCCAACCAAGAAATGGAAGGATCGTGTGAAAGAAGACCTGCAACAGTCAGGTACAACTATAAAAATGGTAGGAGACTGACACTGAATTGAAAGAGGTGTTAACAGTTGACACAACATCCTGACCCATTTAGAAAAATGGAGAAAAAATGTGGCTGATGGTGATGAAGATGATGGTGACGATGATGATGATGATTACAGGTTACCAGAAAGGGATACAAATAAAATGAAAGAACAGTAGCATGATGAAGTTCCAAACTAAGACTAAACATTCCTTGGGCAGCAGTGACTGTTATTCTTTTGCCTAAACATGGTTTGTGTCATGATGTTCATGTATGGCTATCTTCGTCTTCACTGGCACTTAGAATAATGTCTGGAAATACCAGCACTTCAACTAAGACAACAACTTTAATGGGAGACAAAATGGTGGCATAGCAAGATAAATGTCACACCACTCAGTACTAGTTGGCAACCAGATTCAAAGCATTATGGGATACACAGCTTTTTAATATTGTTCCACAGTTTATGCAAGTACTGAGCAGAATAAACATTTTAGCAACACATTTCCCATCAAGCACATATAGAAAAGTTTCTCTAAATCTATTTTACATAAATGTGATGTACCACTGATACACGTTTCTAACTCTCTTGAATGATATTCTTAACTCTCTTGAATGATATTCTAAAACTATGCAAGCCAACAACGGCTTTGCAATACTGTCTTATCTAATACTTAAACTTTAGGTAAAATACTAGAAAAAATATCTACAGCCAAATTAGTGATTATTTATGTCAATACCATCTTCTGTGCTAGCAGCAGTTTGAATTCTGGTCTAGGCTAGGCACCATAACAGCTGTCTACTCCCTCCCAAATGATATCCTATACAGTATGGACAACCTGAGAGAAGCTCTCTTTACTGAACTTACAAAAGCTTTTGGTCTAATTGACCAAAACTTACTATTTAACAAACTGAATAGTCATTAGTGATGATGCAAAACCTTGGTTTGTAGATTTCCTCACCAACAGGTCTTTCAAGGTGAAGGTGAAGGTGACTACTACCACCTCTGAAACAGTTCATCTAATGAAAGGAGTACCCCATGGTTCCACTTTAGCCTCTATGCTATTTTCCATGATTATCAGCAAACTCCAGTCTGATTACCCTCAGATACCTCAAATATTTTATGCAGATAGCATGGTCATCCACAGGTCAAACAAATCCCACTCTATTATTCAAATTCAGCTCCAAGATGACCTCCAAATCCTCATGCAATGTTTAATAGGCTGGAAACTTATACTAAGTTCTTCAAACACAAAACAAATGCTATTTGGAACCAACCAAAAATAGCCAAAGCATCCAGCTTCCTTAATACTAGTGATGTTAGCAATACCACCGTAGAAACTACCACATCCTTCAGATACCTTGGCATTTGGCGAGACAAGTCTCTTTACTTTAAAAACATTTGCACAAGGATCAACATGCTACTGTTGTCAGCAAACAAACTATCACCTTAACTGTCCATGGCAGACGTAGCTGTTACAGGCAAAGGAATACTCTTATTTCAACTGAAATATGGACTGCCCATAATAGCTGCAGCCTCAAAGAAAAATGTCACCACCCTGCAAGCCATCTCCACTAAAATCTGCCATTTTATTACTAACTCCCCTATTAAAGATCACTACTGCCTAACCCTGACTTCACTGAAAGAGTCATCAAATGGCTCCCAGTATATTTGGGAGGCAACCTTCTACTTGAATCACTAATTCACAAAACAGTTTCTCCTGGGACATTTTCCCCTTTCGTTCATAAATTCTTCAACAACATCTTCACATGTAATCTCATGGGTATCTCTCAATCTCAGCCCACACTACTAACTCCAAAAAGTCATTTCTATTGCACTGACCATGCATTCTCCATCCCAGCATCTAAACTATGGGACTCCATTCCCCTCACCAAAGTACTTGGACTTTAGCCAACAGCTCAAGGAACACCTCTTCACCCAAATAAAGTGCAACTGCACTCACACAGGTTATGTTACATGAACCCTGCAGCTCTCTCACACACCCCTTTACCCCTTTTCATCATTCCGTACCCCAACTTGTCATGGCCTCATTTCCTGCCTAGCATTCATCCAACCTCCCTCTTCTCTTCATATCTTTAACATTTTTTCTCCTTTCCACTCCCTTTCTGTCTGCATGCCTCTTTTAATATTTCTCTCTTTCTTCTTACCATGGCATCCTTTCCTGCACCTACTCACTCTGACCTCTTATGTTGTCTTCATACCTCTATATAAGGCTATGCTATTATGCCTGTAGCATGAGATATCTCATTCATTATGGAACATCTTATCCAAAATGCTCTGCTAAGCATGGTTCCATCCATATTTTGCCACTGTAAACTGCATCTTGAACTAAATGTTGTAGCATATTCTGGCATCTGTAAATATGTATATGTTTTTAGCATATCCTTGTGTCTGTAAATATGTTTGTTCATTTCTTATGTGATCCTGTTCACTCTGGCTATGCTTGCAAATGATCCATTGAGATCAGTGCACTACTCTGATAAACAAAAATAATAAATAAATAAATAAATAAATATTGCAACATACACATGCTCTAAAACTTTTTGAAAATGTTAAGCAAGCAATTACTTATAAAATAACAACAAATTAGGTTGTCATTAACAGTCAACAGCAAAGTAATATATTTTTTATGAGGAAAAAGAAATTGGTGATTATCTGCCCACTCCGTGTGGCTATATTTGTGATACCTCACTGGGTTGTGAACTTCGTGACCACTTTGGGTATCATGAGTAGAACTGGAAACTACAGAGAAGATATCGGTGTCCAGTGACATTCAGTGGAAAAGTTTGGGTAGAATCAAGTAGACACAAACTCAGATAAACAATGCAAATTCAAGACTTCCACCTTTGTCTCAGGTAGAGGGTTGTGGTAGATTCTTCAAATGAACAAGAGCACTCTGACTGGAAAAGGACCTCAACATCCTTGGCTCCAGCTTCTGGTAATGGCTCTAAGGATCTTTACATTCACCTTCAGAATTCCATGAAAGTGTCTACAGTTACATTTACTATGGTATCATTTTTGTATTACACTCTGCATGACCTTTGTTCATTAATTTTGTACTGTAACATTCTTTCACTTTCTCCTCCCCTCACACTAACTTTATACTCATCATTTGATCTTGTTGAAGGCTAGGCCACCCATTCCTGAGTGGGATATAGTCTGTCAAAAAATCACTTATATGATTCTTTCATTCTATAATCATGTTTTCTAATGGAAATACACAATGATCTTTGGTTCAAGTTGCATTCTAGCACTAGTATCTTGTTCTCTATTTGTTTTCTGAGCATTAACTGTGAATAACTTACCAGTGTAACTCAATATTCAATGGCACTGTATGGTGTAGCATAAGGATTAACTTGTCTGAGGATACCTTTAGCAGTTTGGATTGCCATCTCAACGGACCAATTAGACTGAGAATATTGAGGACTTGATTTAGTATGAGTTAAACCATAGTCTTCAGCAAAGTGCTATAACTCAATTGCCACAAACTGTGTTGTATTATGTGCAATCAGTTTGATAGGTATGATATATCTGGTGAAAATAGTATTAAATCTTGGAAGAAAAATTACTTTTGACCACCATCGTGCTTCCATTGTACAAAAGCTTTCTACATGGCCCACATCATAAGTAAGGGTATCTCATCCAGGGACAAGGAGGTCATAACATCCCTGTATTCTTCCCTTATAAGGACAATTATTGAGTACAATGCCCCATTTGGCATGTACCTTGCAAAGCATATACAACAGCTGGAGAGACCACAGAGGTTCCTCACCAAGAGAATTCAGGGCCTCAAAAATCTACCATACACAGATAGGCTAAAAGCCCTATCCCTCTACTCTGCTTCATATAGACTCCTCAGATGTGATCCCTGTCTGGCATACAAGGCGATCTCGGACCCCACCTTGATGAGATTGCTGCATATCCGGAAGTCAAGCTATACTCGAGTAACCCACATACACAGCCTCGTCCTGGTCTGTGACATCAATAGGACTTGTTGGCGGGACAGATTTGTGTCCCAGAGATTACCCCATCTGTGAAATAGATTCCCTCTCCATGTCAAGCAGACTACTTCTTTACCCCTTTTTAAGCACAACCTGGATAATTGGATGAGAAATAGAAAATACATCCCTGGGATTCCACCCATGTCCCTGCTGGACAGGGGCATTGGGTGCTGATTTGTCTAAACATGGGATAAAGTCTTGGCTAGGCTTATAAGAGCCTCAGGGCCAATAGCCTAGTAACCTCCTGTGATCCTATGAATGACTTGTTGACTATATGTGGTTGTGGTTGGTACATGCAATGTCTCAATGTCTTGACAGTAATGGTGCAGTCAGACATGCTAGCAGCTATTTTCTGCCAAGGACCCTGTATTAAAGGAGTCAGCATTGATGGTTCTCTTCTTTGGGATGGTTTGTGAATGACAGAGAATTGCATTTTGACACAAGCTTTGCAGTGTCCATCTGAGTGGTCATTTGTCAAAATCATAGGAATTAATCAGTAATTTGTAGTCAAGTTGGAAAATCTGTTGTCCTAGATTACTGGGAGAATCACTTATCTGAAGAATGTTTCATATGCCCAACCACTCGCAAGGCACTCTTTCTCCTCAATTTATAAACATCTGTGTTTAGCATTGCTTAACATTCTTGTGCAATAAAAACTGGCCATGACACTTGTCCATCCATCTGAAGCAATGTAGCACAGGGCATAGCTACTGGCAACAGCTCTCACAGCTGCTAGATTTGTAACATAGTAGCCGAGCACTAGAGCAGTCATTAGGATATCCTGCACTTTGCTGAAGGCTGGGCTTGAACCTCTCACCATGATCATGGTGCAGAGTTCTTTAACAAGTGTGTCACTACATGTAGATGTAGAATAAGCTACTGGTATAACTTTGTTACATAGGTTGGATTTATCATGCCTGGTTACTGATATAACTCAGTTACACATGTTGGGTTTATCACGCTTGGTTACTGATATCATTCATTTACACAGGTTGGGTTTATCATGCCTGGTTACTGATATAACTCAGTTACACATGTTGGGTTTATCATGCTTGGTTACCGATATAACTCATTTACACCGGTTGGGTTTATCATGCGTGGTTACTGATATAACTCAGTTATACAGGTTGTGTTTATCATGCCTGGTTACTGATCTAACTCAGTTACACAGGTTGGATTTTTTTAGCTCTGCTATTGCTCTGATCTTGCATCTGGTCAATTCCACCAGCACTTATGATGTGACTGAAGTATTGCATCTGATGCTTTCCTAAACAGTATTTGTCTTTGTTTACTTTCAGACCTGAGTTTTTAATAGTTCAGAGGGCTGCCTCCAGTCTTGTATCATGTGTCTCCTTATCAGGATTAAACACCAGTAAATCACGCATGTCAACAACAACTCTGTCATGCCCCTTCAACAACTATTTATCTCTTGTTGAAAAATTCTAACGCTGAAGTTATGCCCAGTGGTAGTCTCTTAAAACAGAAGCTTTCAATTGTAGTAATGAAGGTTGTGAGTTTTTGTTTATGTTTTTCATGGGACATCTGCTGAAACCCACTTGAAATGCTAATGTGGAAAACACTTTAGACATCAACCAGATTAGGTCAATATTCTCTATGACAGGTCAGGTAGACTTAGCCTTTCTTGCAGGATATAGCATTTTGTTTTATTAAGTCAAGACTTATTTTTATATTTCCATTTGTTTTAATAGTTGCGAGCATGGGAGCACATCATTTAGTTGATTCTGTTACACTTTTTTGAATCATACAAAATGTTTGCATCCATTTACGCTTGGCCTCTACTTTGGACAGTATGGCTGAAGCATCAGGGGCAACATCTGGCTTTAAAGAGATCTTGAGTGGCTCACAGTTAAGCAGGCCACATTCACCAAATATATCCACATAAATCTCATTTGTTCTGGCAACCAGACTCACATGGCATAGCTCTACTGAGAAGATTTCAGTATTGGTCATCTAGCACATATACCCAGAACTCAGATGTTTGTCCCTTCAACTCATACATTACTAGAAATCTACCCAATGCACTTACGTTTTCCTGCAGGGTACATATTTCCATCCCTGCTTCATGTAGTTGTAGATGCTTTGAAATGCCTCTGTAGGTAGTACATGATATTAGTTGTATATAATCTCCCATATCAACCCAAAAAATATAATGAGGTTTCATTAATAGGGAGTTTTACTTGCTAGGATTCAATGTTTGACAAGGCAGTCACTGAACCCAGGAAAAATGCTTTCTCAACATTTTTTTCAATTTAAATTTGAATAGCAACTTCTTTATTGAACTTATATATACAAATGTTCTATCTTGCTGCATTTCATGAAGCTTTTTCTATATGCAGGAGACTGCTGAATCTGAATCAGCATAAAAACAGTTATATTGTATCCATTCACTGAATTCGCTTATTGTGCACATACGTAGTTTAGCCAGGGTCATGCAGCTGTCTGTTTTCTTCGCATTTGCTATCCCACACATCATTTGCAATATGCTGTGCTGCTTTTCCAAAGTCAGATTTACTTCTAGTTGTAACTTTTGAGATGGATTAGTATCACAGTTCTACTCCTAGTCTAGTCATTTTTAGCTCTGTCAGATATACAGTTTTACTGTTCATACAAATGTGTCACAAAAGCTTCAATCCTCTCCTTTTGCTTCGGCACATCTAGCATGTCTTTTCATAAATAGTATGTTCACTGAACTTACGCATCACTGACTCATATGGAACACTCTGCTTCTTTAATGAAACTGAACAATTTTTGCTTGCACATTTTTGCTCATAACAAATAACAAAAGTGTTTATATGGATCTCTTCACTTTGTTTATGCAGTTTTGCTGCTAATAAAGAAGCTTTCAAGTCTCTACCTCTGTGATGGCCAGACAAATGCCTTTGCAATGTTGAGTGGTTCTGGTTGGTTATATTTGCCCATTTTTGTTAGGAATTTGGCTCCCTAGTGCTACAAGATTAATATTTGAAAAAGTGTCTACTTTGTGAGGTAAAACAGTTATTTTTCATTAAAAGTGACTATCTGTGTGTTTTTAGCTTTGTGACATTCATTCAGCTTGGCATAGTTTTCTGGTCTGAAATAACATTTGTCTCTTTATTCAAGAACGATCCTGATCAGCATAGCATGTCATGGGCTTTAATAGCAGCTCGCATTATTTTATTTTTAATTGCTAACCAAGGTACAGCACTGATCCAAATGGACCATTTGCATGTTTAGCCCAGAAGTGAACTATAAATAGCATAACAAATACATTATGCAGTTAAAGTATTTATAATTGACATGTACATCACATAGAATCTTTTTTTTTTTTTTTCTGTTATGTAGGTCAGCCAGTTTATCAATAGATAGTTGAAGTCCTCCAGTACAAAGGTATTGGTTTTAATGGGAATTTCAACTAAGATATTAATATAGCTATCATCTTCAAAAGGAGACTTAAAGGTTGTTCTATAGCTAACAATGAAGTGGTAGCTAATCTTGTTAAGGGTAGTTTGGACATCTAGTTTTTTAAATTTGGTCTTCCAAGCAATCAAGGATGAACTGATAAAATCCTTGACAAATTCTGACACATTCCCACAACTGCCAGTATGTCTGAAGACATGATAGCTGATAAATGCCAGAGTAGCAGGAGTACCTACATTGCTTTGAAACTATATCTCTGTAAATAAACATATATGAATATGTTCACATTGCAGGAGGGCCTCATGTTTCAGTATTTTTGTTAAGACTCTTGACATTGAGTAGAGACACTTTTATGTGCTCCAATTAGACTTTACTCAGGTGAATGTGTAGCAGGTAGGCTTGGATTAAAAAGGCTCTATGAGACATTCAGCAAAGGCTTTAGCCCTCATGAGAAAACCATGGCAGGAGAGGTACAGACCATCCCTGGCAACACAGGAAATCTTGCCAGCCATCTCATCCCAAGATGACAGGTTGGTTTTCCCTAGGATGACACCCGTTACAGTCCATATAACTGTGTAACCTGTAACATTTATACTGGCAGGATTGATTAATTACTTGGTAAAGTCAAACATACACAGAAAACTTGTCAGTTTTGTTAAGTCCAATGGTGCATACATCAAGATTATCCTTATAGCAAAGATATTGATTTACATTTTGAGATTTAATAAAAACAGATTGGTTTCTCACTTATAATGCTGCTGATGGCAGTGCAGGTGAACAAAACATGCATAGTCTTGCATATTATTTGAGATATATCATCAAAGTTCTTTCTGAAAGTGCTTGGACTCTGTAAGTCAAGAGGTGATTGTCTTTTCAGAAGTCATGTCATGGACCCTTTCTAGTCATATTCATTCTTCAAATGTTTCATTACTTTCATCAGTCTGTAGCTCCTGTCATAAAAAATACTACTTAAAAAAATGGGTCTATCTCACTTTGTCAAATAGTCTATTCAACAAATGACTATTCATCGAACCCACTTAAGTGAAAACCCATTTTAGCGAACACCATCATTTCAGAGAATATTTTTGCAAGGGAAGGAAATAGTTGGCCATCATGGAGAATTTGCCCCTTTTCCCCACTGTTGTGTGATCTCAAAGTTGGTATATTTAGTTGGATGGTGTGGGGGCCACAGCCCCCCGGTGGCCCACTAGTTTTTTTCCCTGTAAAAAAAATAGCAGAAACAATCATTCGCTAAAATGAGTTTTTGCTTAAATGGGTTCGATGAATAGTCATTTGCTGAATAGACTATTTAACAAAGTGAGACAGACCCTGATAAACTATTTATTTTGCTATGAAAAAGCAGTGTTATCAGTTGTCCAATGTGGCATTTACATCATTTGACTTTTTACTATGATGTTGCATACATACCATGGCACATACTAACTCAGAGTATGAAAAAAATGTTGTTCACATCTGCTCTGCTACATGAATATATATATCTAAACTGATATTGTCAGTACCATTATAAATAGTAACATTTAAAAAGTCAAAAGCTGATCATGTGTCACCACTTTAAAGAAGTGTGCACCCTCATTAAAAAAATGAATAGGATTTCGGCACAAACATGCAGTGATAAACCCTCCTCCACTCTTGCTTAGATAATGTATTTGATCTCCAGAGGTCAGGGACCTCAGTACAATCCAACCAAGCTCAGCATTCAAAGGCTTCTTCAGAACCCATCAATATATTCTAAAGAAAAGATGCCAGAATTATTTGCAAAACCCAGGAATGAATTATGTGCAAATAATCTGCAATAAGTACCTGACATTGTCAAAACTAGGCTCCTTCAGTGCCTCATATATTAAGGTATTTGTCCATGATGGGTACAATCCTTCCTGTTTCTTAATTAACTGAACAAAACCAGCACTAATCAATGTTTGATCAGCAGTTGATTGCAATACTCAATGACTGATCAAATGATTGCATTACTTCATGTTTGGTCAGCATTTGATTGAACTATTTAATGTTTAGTCTGCATTTGATTGCAGTACTCAATGTTTGATTGGTATTTGATTGCGGTACGCAATATCTGATCGGCATTTGATTGCATTATTCAGTGTTTGGTCTGCATTGCAATACTCAATGGTTGGTCTGCATTTGATTGCACTACTTAATGTTTGGTCTGCATTTGATTGCAGTACTGAATATTTGATCAGAATTTGATTGCAGTACTCAGTGTTTGGTCTGCATTTGATTGCAGTACTTAATATTTGGTCTGCATTTGCACTACTTAATCTTTGGTCTGCATTTGATTGCACTACTCAATGTTTCATCAGCATCTGATTGCACTACTTAATGTTTGTATGCATTTGATTGCAGTTGTCAGTGTCTGGTCTGCATTTGATTGTAGTACTCAATCTTTGGTCTGCATTTGATTGCGCTACTCAATGTTTGATTAGCATTTGATTAGAGTTCTCAATGTCTGATCATCATTTGATTGTGGTTCTCAATGTCTGGTCTGCATTTGATTGCAGTACCCAATGTCTAGTCTGCATTTGATTTCAGTACTCAATGTTTGGTCAGCATTTGATTAAACTATTTAATGTTTAGTCTGCATTGGATTACACTGCTCAGTGTTTGGTCTGCATTTGATTGCACTACTTAATGTTTGGTCTGCATTTGATTGCACTAAATGTTTGATCAGCATTTGATTGCAATTCTCAATGTTTGATCAGGATTTTATTGCAGTTCTCAATGGCTGGTCTGCATTTGATTGTAGTGCTCAATGTTTGGTCTGCATTTGATTTCAGTACTCAATGTTTGGTCTGCATTTGATCTCACTCCTTAATGTTTGGTCTGCATTTGATTGCAGTTCTCAATGTTTGATCAGATTTGATTGCAGTACACAATGTTTGGTCTGCATCTGATTGCCTTTCTTAATGTTTGATTGGCATTTGATTGCAGTACTCAATGTTTGGTCTGCATTTGATTGCAGTTCTCAATGTTTAATCACCATTTGATTGCAGTACTCAATGTCTGATCAGCATTTGATTGCAGTTCTCAATGTTTGATCAGCATTTGATTGCACTATTGAATGTTTGGTCTGCATTTGATTGTACTACTTAATGTTTGGTCTGCATTAGATTGCAGAACTCAATATGTGATCATCATTTGATTGCAGTATTCAATGTTTAGTCTGCATTTGATTGCACTACTCAATGTTTGATCATTTGATTGCAGTTCTCAATGTCTGATTAGCATTTGATTACAGTGCTCAATGTTTGGTCTGCATTTGATTGCAGTACTCAATGTTTGATCAGCATTTGATTGCACTGCCTAATGTTTGGTCTGCATTTGATTGCACTACTTAATGTTTGGTTTGCATTTGATTGCAGTAATCAATGTTTAGTCTGCATTTGACTGCAGTACTCAATGTTTGATCAGCATTTGATTGCATTTCTCAATGTTTGACATTTGATTGCAGTACTCAATGTCTGGCCTGCATTTGATTGCATTTCTCAATGTTTGACATTTGATTGCAGTACTCAATGTCTGGTCTGCATTTGATTGCAGTACTCAATGTCTGGTCTGAATTTGATTGCAGTACTCAATGTCTGGCCTGCACTTGATTGCAATCTCAATAATACATTCCATCAGGAAACGGTAAGGTCACATCAGGAAATGAATTAAGAACAGAGATAAACAAAGTATGCACAAGAACTAATATGACAAACACAGAAGGTCAATGTGAAAAGGTCAGCATTACATACACAGTATCCATAATAAACAGAAATAATGACCAAGTGTAATTTCAAAAGTTCATATTAAACTGAGTATTAATCTGTCTCTTCAAGTTGAAATTCAGGACGTGAAAATAGTCCTTCCAGTTTCTTGGAATCTGTTTCCAGTCTTGAAAGGTTAATGCCAACATGGTAAGTATGACATTGCATAGTCCAAAGAGCACTGTATTACACATCTGTAAAGTGCCCACTTGAATGCCTGACAACCAAAAAGAAACATTATGTAGCCAAGGAAGATTAAAACAAACATTTTTAATTCCATTTCTCAGTAAACACCATAATAGTTGAACTTCTTTGCATGACCAAATAGATATTTGCTTCCTGAATAGGGTACCTCCAGTATTGACTAGTCAGTTTATATTTAGACTTGCATAAATGAGAAGAGGTAGTCGGTCAATAGTGTAACCACTTTATAAAAACAAATGTTGACAGGATGGGCAGTTATGGATCATAAGCCCTATTAAGACATATTTTCCATTGACCATCTGGCATATCCTGTGATCAAAATACGCTCCATTTATTTTTTTTATGTTCAGCATTACCTCAAGGGCAGAGATGTTAATGTGTTTGTAATAAAAGCTTAATTTACCACTTTTCCTTAATCTAGTTAATGTACTAAGCCCCAGTGATAGAGGAAGAAGATGAGCCAGCAGTGCAATGATGATAAAGCTCCAGCTGGTCCTTTAGTGTCCTTAATTTGAAAATTCTGACAGCATAAAATGTTCACCTGTGGAAAATATTCCTTTAGTTCATTGAACAAGAGGAGGGGGTTTATGTCTGTGTGCATAAATTCAGCACAAACAACCCGCCCCCTTTACCCAGTATGCCCAGTCCACTTTAGTATGCTTTATGGCGATAGGATTGTTGCTCAGTAATGGAGAATGACTGTAAGAGGGTGATGTACTGAAGTTTTTGGCCAGCTACATGTTTTTAGCCATTAGTCAAGGTCTCTAGGTTCCCAGACCTTATGAGATGGGTACTGACTGGGGATGATAGCAGGAAAACTATGTAAAAGCAGTTTAACAGACAGCTAGATTAGGGAGGGCATGGTTCTGGCTGGAAAATAATACCACCCCAGTACCAGAACATCATATGCATGGAGACTTGATAGTCCATACCCCCAGCTTCTTTGGAACCATTAATATTTTATGGCTAAGCTGAGGAGGTCTTCACAATAAAAGGAAATTACTAATTATAGTCTAGCATTGATTAAGAAATGTGGAACATTCAGCATGAGGCAGCTGCCACAGATGATACAGCAGTTTTGGTAGAATAAACATTTTAATAGCCTGGATTTTATTTAAAAAAACAGACTTAGGTTGCAGCAAATACACTTTTTCTTTGAGATTTAATAGCAGAGGCTTAGTATTTATATCCACTAATTTATCCATATACACAGTCATATGTATACAGAGATAAGTGTACACTGTCTCAATTCTGACAGAGACAGGGCAGTATAAGCTCTTATACTCAATGGAAAAATGATTGATTTATTAGTATTAATACACAACCAGGTGAATCTTGCTGTATCTTGAAGCTATGAAAGTATCAGGTCTACTAAGTAATCCATATCACACCATCATCATCATCCCATGTCATCATAGGTATGTGTCCATTGCAGAGCAAATCCACACCCAAGAAATTTGGCTTGTAAACACAGATCCAAAATGTTGGCTGCTACTATGAAAAGCAGAAGTGAGAGTGGGCACCCTTGTTTGGTGCTATGTTACACAGGGAATTTAGGATATTTTGATTAGTAAGGACTCGGGTCATAAGGTTAACATACTTTAGTTTATACCAGACAATAACATTTAAGGAGAAAGCCTAGTCTTACCATAACATTCCACAAAAAATTCCAGAATATAAAATCAAAGCCTTTAAAGAAGTCTGTTAAGATGATCACAGTTGGGGATTGTCATGAAGCTTTCAGAATATCGAACCAATCCTAAATTTTACACAAATTTATTAAGATGACCACAGTTGGGAATTGTCATGAGATTTCTAGAATATAGCATCAAAGCCTTTACAGAAGTCTATTAAGATGACCATGGATGGGATTGCAGTCAGACACATGGGGCTTGGACACTGAGTCACAACTACACAACGTCGGGACTGCTTGCATGACCCTTAATGAACCCATGATCATTACTGGCAATTATTTGAGGTAGATTTTTTTCCCAAACTATTGGCCAATAGTTTAACAAAAAACTTTAAGTCTATCTGTAAAAGGAAGACTGAGCAATAATTCCCAGGAATTGTCAGGTCCTGGACAATTTTGGGAACATCAAAAGTTTAGCACAAATGATATCTTCTAAGATATGCTTTAGAGTAACAGGATTTGTGTAAAATTGAAATAAGAGCATGGCTATCTCTTTTTCTATGTATTTATAAAAATCAGACGAATGCTCATCATGACCAGTGGAACATATTTAACAGCTGTTATAATGTTGGTTGGTTATAATGTTGATTATTTTTAACACCTTTATTTAATTATCTCTTAACACTGTGTCCCAAGGATTCTTATCACACTTTCAGTGTTAAGTAGACTACTTCCTATGTGGTAGTTGATTGGTACAGAGTTTTTACCAAAAGGAATGACAATGCACTTTTTGGCATTGAGCTTGAGGCTATGGCTTTTACACCAGGCATCTGTCTCAGTGAGGCCCTTTTGTAGGATGTCCACATCGTAAGGAGTTTCGATTATGGCTCCTAGTTTGCAGTCATCTGCGAACTTAATTAGCCAAAGAACTTCTGTGTTAGCCTGTACTTCAGAAAAATAGATACCAAACAGGAAGGACCCAGGACTGAACCCTGTGGTATTCCACTTGTCACTGGTCTGAAGTTGGATATGGAGTCTGCTACTTTCACAGTGTTGGTTCTGTCAGTGAGCCAGTTGGCAAGTCATCTTGTGACATAGGGATTTATACCTAGTTTAGTGAGTTTATCTATAATTCCAGAGTGGGGGATGGTGTCAAAAACCTTGGCGAGATCTAGATAGGCTGTGTGAACCACCTTACCCTCATCTATGGCTTTGGTGACTGCTTCAAAGAAGTCTGTCAGGTTTAGGAGACATGATCTTCCTTTTACAAACCTGAACTGGGTGGGGTCCAGAGTTTGGAGATTACCAATGTCATTGTTTATAAGTTCCATGATGATACATTCCATAGCCTTGCAGACCAGGAAGGTAGTTCCTGGGGTCCATGGTAGCTCCCCCTTTGTGGAGTGGGATAACCATTGCTGTGCATCATTCAGTGGGCACAAAGCCTGAGGTGAGGCTATAACTGAACATGGTACTTAGGTGGGGTGCCAGTTCGTTCTGTAGTTCATGTAGAACACAGCCTGGGATGTTGTCAGGTCGCATGGCTGCTGTGTTCTTGGCTTTGGAGAGTGTGGTTTTCACCTGTGCAGCCGTGATTACAGGAACGTTGCATTCTTCCAGTATAGATATGGGTCCTTTAGGGGGTGAGAGGGGGGTAAAGTTAGCATTGACCCTATCTGCCAAGATTTTGGCAATATATATTAAGACCATTAAGATGTAATTGACTGTGTTCTTATTAAGTATTCATTGGTTGGTTGATTATGATCCCATTCTTTGTGAAGATATAGATTAGCTTTTGGATTTTGTAATTTTATTCTGATGAAGTTCTTTAATTAAAAAGAACAAAAGTGCTCAATACTTATGTGCATTATTATTATTATTTTTTATGGTTTTAGTGTGTTGGCACCATTTTCGATTGGTTCAAGTGCTTTTTTATTTTTGCGTTGTGTTTTATGCCCTTTTGGCTCTAATAGTTGGTTTGTTTTTCAGTTTACTGGTTTATACAGAGCCAGTTCTATTTCTTGTTCTTGGTTGGTTCACTCCTTGGACTGCCTGGCTTTTATAATGGTGCATGAGAATGATCCAAATTTTAATTTGAGCCTTTATTCTATCCCTGATGAACTAAAGGCTTTAACTCAGAATTTGAAACATATTGTTGGTAAAACCACTAAAGTCCTTAATAAAGTATGTTTACAGTTGTCTAGTGAAGGAGCTGTTGGGGTTAATGAACCTTCATCTAATGAAAGTACTATAGTCTAGGAAGAACATACAGGTGCGTCTCACCGTCTGACAACTGATTTATTCGAAGGTAATGGAGTGAATCCTTTCGCCATTTTTTAGTTTAGTGCTGACACTGTTTCATCTGCCACTGTCTCTGGATTATCAGACTGTAAAAGTTTAGTTTTCCAACTTGAAAAGAACATTTTGAGATTAAGTCACTGGAGTTGGAAAACTTTTACATGGCAAGTTGTCATGAGTGCAACATAGTGCCGTTGGTTTGAGAGTTTACACTTTTCCCAATGGTATCAAATATACTGACCCTACTTACACTGATATCTGTACAATGTACAACCGGGCAGGGCTGGAAATGATCAAACTATTAATGCAACTCAATTTAGAAAAAAATAATCACCTGAGAGAAGAAATTAGTCAAATTGAGTTGCAAGTTAAACGTTATCCTTCATTTTTATTAGTGAAGCATTTATATGATAACATATTTGAGAAAGTTGAGAGGCATATGGCAGTAATTATTAACAGAAAAAAGAATAAGCTTAACATGGACTTTTTAGCTTATTCTAATTTGCAAGCTTACATCATTAAAGGCATTCCAGAATTGTCTGCTAAATGTACTATCAACAAGGGTGTTGACAACGGGTAGAAAAGGAAGTGGCGTTTAGAGCAATTTGATTCTTTTTCCTCCAGTTCAGCTAATGTTGTTGGTAATGTTCCGGCACTTCTTGCTTGTGTCTTATAGTAATGAAGATTCTTCATTTTTTTCTTCTAGCAACTCTGTTGATGAAATGCTCCCCAACCTGTTTTATTTTACCACCCAAGGAGGAGAGAATTACACATGGCAATAACTGGGGGAAGGGAAGAGGCCATTAGTAGGAACTTGGTGGACTTTTAACCTCAGTGATGAACATTTTTTTCTACTGAAAGTAAGATACTGTGAAAGGGTTTTATATTTATTTCTATAAATAGGCTTTAATAAGTAATGTTATACTGGATTTTAAGCAGTATCTCAGCAAATTAAATCAGAAGTTTATTTTTCATGATCTCACCTTGGACACTCATAGACCGGTGTGTAAAAAAATATAGTGCTATTAATCAACCTCTCACTAGTACTTTAAATGTGTTTGGTCAATTGTGTGAAGATGAGTTGTACAAATTGTTTAGAGATGTAAAGAATGGCAAGAAAAATAAAGTGTTTTATAATCTTAAACCTGATGAAGTTACAGATTTGAAGAATTTGTGTCAATATTCTGACCTCAGATATATGAAGGCTGACAAAGGAAATGGATTAGTGGTGATGATTGACGTTGCTTATAATGCAGCAATGGTTGAATTATTGTCAGATGTTCATAGTTATAGGAAGGTTACCAAAGACTTTGTGAAAAAAAGCTACACATTTATTGATATGACTTAGTTAGATTTGCTCTGTCAAGGATGTTTGTCTATGGATATTTGTGATTATTGTTTTGTAGATCAACCAGAACTGGGTACCATTTTAGGGATACCCAAAATTCATAAAGACCAAGTAAGACCTCCTTTTAGACCTTTTGTGGCTGCCCCTAAGAATTAGACTGCTGATATATCTGCATTTTTAGATAGTATTCTTAACCCAGTAGTTCAAAATAGTAGATTCTTTTTAAATGATTCCTGGATTTGTTTTAATAAATTAAAATATTATTTATTTTCAGGTGATGAGAGGTTTCTTTGCACTATTGATTTAAATTCGTTATACACATCCATAGATCAAGATGAGGGGATAGAATTTTTAGAATTGTACCTTAACCATTATGCACCTCATCTCTGTGTTGATTTTAGGACCATCAGTGTTTTATTGGATTTAGTGCTCAGTAATATTTTTTTCAATTTGAGTTTACCACCATTTACCAGCAGCCTTTTAGGGTAGCCACAGGGCAAAGGTAGCTCCTGCCTTTGCCAGTTTAGTTATGTGCTGGTGGGAGACACATCTGTAGTTTTCCTTCCTTCTTTTAACTTTGTTTAGTTTTATCATAGATATAGTGATGATTTATTTTTGGAAGGGAAGTAAGGATGAGTTTGAGGTCTTTCTTAGTGAATTGGTTAAAATTTGAGATGGGGTCCATAGGTACTGTGGTTAATTTTTTGGACATACAGATTTCCCATGGATCTTGTTTCAAAAAATTTGATAACACGTTTTTTAGTAAAGGTACCTGCAGTAATAATTATCTGCATTATACTAGTTACCACCCCCCTTTTATGAAGTTCAATATCTTCAGAGGTCATGTTATCCTTTAAGCCATATTATTAGCAACAGGACCCTAATTTTGAAGAGGTTAAGTTGTTAATTGATATGTTTTGTGAGAGGGGTTACCCTAAAGGTAGACTGTTAGAAATTTCTGGGGAAGTTATTAACTTAAGAGATGAAAGGTTTCCACCCATTCTTTTTGCTGGGTTCACACTGAAGGTTAAGACCTGTAGTGAAAATAGTGATAAAAAAACTGTCCTTTCTTGTTCCTATGAGTACTGAGGGAGATTTGCTTTAAAATATTACTCAGGGAAATTGTAAAGTGATCTTGGGTATCCAAGACCTTTCCAAAGTTATTGGTTCAGAACCCAGTTTCATTTACAAAAAAAAACAAAAAAAACAAACTCAGAATCTTACATTTTTATTAGAACATCTGAAGGACAATGATATTAGATTTAATAAAGGGCCATTTGGTACTTTTCCATGTAATTGTTGCAAGTTTTTCAGGTTCATTTATCCTAATAGTATTTTTTCCACATATTAATTTTACTTTAGAGGCCAAAGGAAGGTATAATTGTAAGAGTGAGGGATTATTTTATTTGGCTATTGTAGTTGTCCAAGTTTTTATGTCTGTAAAACTACTAGCAGGCTACGTTTTAGGATTAGTGAACATGTTAGGGCTATAAAGGACAAAGATACAAACAATGCTCTTAGTAGATACAGTATGGTTTGTCTTCATTTTAGAAGATTTTATTTTCTTGTGGTCCAAGGAGTTAATCCCAAGTCATTTATTAGTAATAATTATTTTGAGTATTTAGAAATGAAGTGGCAAGCATTTTTCCATGCTGAGACAGCACCAGGTTTAAACGCAACTATTTCAGTTAAAAGTTTGCTGAAATATTTAAGCATCTAACTTTTTAGTATTTATGTTTCTGATTTTTAATATATGTTTCAAATATGATTTTTAATATATTGAGGCCTTTAAGATATAATTGACTGTGTTCTTATTAAGTATTCATTGGTTGGTTGATTACGATGTCATTCTTTGTGAAGATATAAATTATCTTTTGGATTTTGTGATTTTATTCTAATGAAGTTATCTAATTAAAAAGAACAAAAGTGCTCAATGCTTATGTGTATTATTATTATTATTATTATTATTTCTGGTTTTAGTGTGTTGGCACCATTTTGAACTGGTTCAAGGGCTTTTTTATTTTTGAGTTGTGTTTTATGCCCTTTTGGCTCTGATTGTTTGTTAAATCACATATATTCTTTTTATATAATTATCACCAATCAAATATTACTTAAATTGATCAATTCCTGACTTCCCTTATATCTCATTCCTGCAGCAAAACATTATTCTGTGTGTATTGTTCTCACAATTTTCATTTATTTCCTATGGAAAGTGCTCCTACCCTTTTCTAAAGATCCTAATTAGGTTCATAGCTTAATAAGATGATAATAGGCTATTGGCACAGAGGCCCTTATAAGCCTTGCCAAGAATTTTGCCCATGTTCCCTCAAAGTCAGCACCTGTTTCCCTTGTCCTGCAGGGACACGTAGGATCCCAGGGGTACATTTTCTGTTTCCCATCCAGTCATCCAGGTTCCTCTTAAAGAGGGCTAGAGGGGTGGTCTGCCTCTCCTCTTCTTTTGTCTCTGTTACAATATTCAATACTTCAGACACAGCTGGTTTACACTTTGATTTCCATTTTCTAGTAACTGTTTTTTGGCAACCATCAGAATTAAATTTACAAGGCCGCACTATGTCTAGGCAATTCAGGTCCTGTATTCCAGCTCAAAGACAATCATTTCCTTAATTACACACCTTTGTTCACCCAGTATCTGATACAGTACTCTGTAGGGAATTTTTAAAATCTGCCAACTCATTACACTCTTAAAACATATGTTCCCTGTTACCTCTTTCTTCCACATCACACTTCATATATTTGCCATCTGCAATGTGGAAAATTCTTTGGAGTGTGTTTGTGGTATAAAAGTACTATGAAAGCACTTCCAAACAAAATTCCTAAATCTTCTACACTTTGTTGCATTTTTGGGTATACGTATATCCTCCAATTGTTTTCTTGTGAATTACTTATCCAGTCCCTCTTCCCAATATTTTCTAACCTCCTTTAACTGATTTCTATAGTTATTATGCAATAGTTTATATGCCCTACTAATTATCCCTTTCTAATAGCAGCTTCTGCTCTAGATTAATCTAAAAACACTGCCAGAGCAGGTATTTCTCTTAGGATTCCTGTATCCCTTTCTCTTTACCTATACTTTAATACCAATCCCTGACTGGGAAAGAAGTCTCTAGCCTGCAGTCAGAATGTCCTCTCTCTCTCTTCCCATGCCATTATCTGTCCCTCTTTAGTTATGTACTCAAAATGCATTGGTTTCCTTGTCGGTTTTCTCCAGTAAATGCAGCCCCCCTCTTGCTTATTTTCTGTACCCCTAATTGCAGTCATCCTATTGGCAAAATGTCCTTTCTCCATTCTCATGTTGGCATAATTCTTAGAATACTTTTTGCTAATTTATGAATATATTACTCTGTATGGTTGCTATTCTCCATAAGGATCTACATCCAAAATCTCACTCTTGCCTTATTTCTTGAATTTCTCCTCCTGCTTCATTATATCCCTTTCCACTTTGAACTATAACGTTCTGCTACTGTCATGTATATGAGCCTTAACTGTGTAGCTCTAAAATATCCCTTCGCATTAGGTAATCCTAAACCACCTTGTTTTATTCGAAGAATGAGCTTGCCCTTTTCCCCTTCCAGATAAAATCCTTCAAATCTTTATTAATTACTTTCTACAACTTCTCTGGCTGATAACAGTATGCCTGATCTGTGTATAAAACTAAATGGGCTATAAACATTTTCACTACTTGCATCTTGCTATCCATATTCAAAAACAAGAGTTTCCAGGTTCTCAGTGTTTGTATTATCTTCTATTTAGTGTCTTCCTACATATCCTTAGCTGCCATAACAGAATACTTTTTAACCCATACTACTAAATACTTCATTTTATTGTGCCCACATAAATATGAGTATTTCCAAACCAGTTCATGTGTGGGTACATAGTTTACAGGTATAGCCTTTGTTTTATCCTCATTCATTTTATATCCCACACAGAATTAAAGCTGACTCAAAATGTTTCACAATACTGAGATGTATTTTTCCTGGTTTTATCAGGTACAAAATAATTTCACATGCAAATAAAGAAAACTTTTGCTATCTTGATGGGATTGCTATGTAGCTCCAGAACATTGCTGTGTAGTGCATAGATATGTACCACCTTCCACATGAGATTATAATTAACAGCCTCATCTAAGTTTGGATGCTGTGAGTTGGAGTAATATTCCTCCGTGAGAACCATGTTGTTACCCTGTGGATCCAGTTGTTGCATCCTCCTCCATATCACACCATGAAAACCATGTTGTTACCCTGTGGATCGACTTCTTGCATCCCCCTCACTATCACATCATGAGAACCATGTTGTTACCCTGTGGATCCACTTGAACACCCCCCCACCACCACTATTACACCATGAGGACCATGCTGTTACCCTGTAGCTCCATTTGTTGCATTTGCCCCCATTTCACACCATGAGAACCATGTTTTACCCTCTGGATGCACTTCTTGCACCCCCCCACTATCATACCATGAGAACCTTGTTGTTACCCAGTGGATCCATTTGTTGCATCCACCACCATTTCACACCATGAGAACCATGTTTTACCCTCTGGATGCACTTCTTGCACCCCCCACTATCATACCATGAGAACCATGTTGTTACCCAGTGGATCCATCTGTTGCATCCCCCGCTATCATGGATAACAACAGTTCTCATTTGATTTATCCACTCCCAATGCCTGTGTGCTAACAATTTATTAAATGCAGTTCCATTAGCCCACTAGAACATTTGCCATATATCCCACTTATCCAGATACCTGTTTATTGTATTTATCTCTGCTGTTTATTATGTTGTAATATCTGTAAATGCTGTGCCTGGTCCTTACAGTCTTTCTTTTAATACATGTTTTCTTTGCTCACATTTATTGCTTCCCAAATAGCTTCATTCTGATTATGTTGAGATCTTATATGCTTAACATAGTTTATGACCATCTTTTTAAAAACAGTCCAGTTATACATGAAACCAAGCTACCAGCATCACTCTCCCAATAATTCTGGACCCATTGTTTTAGACAAAGCACAAAGGTCTCATTTTTGAATAAAAGAGGGTCAAATCTCCATCGCCGAAAACTAGGGGGCAGGGTCAGGGCTACAGAGTTTGGAATGACCTGACTAGCTTTCTGGCATAATGCTCACATCTATAGATCATACTGTGTGTCTTTATTTGCTGGTAACTCCCCATTACCTAGAATACCTAGCTGTATGGCTTACAAGTAGGATATGGCAAGAATCATACAAAAATCAGACATTCTAGGTTATAGTCAGGGTGCCCCACAGGACTCTATCCTAGGTCCATACTTTTTTAGGTTGTAATTTTCAGACCTATCTATTTCATCTTATTCTACAGTCTGTATGCACTCTTATTGGTGTTGGCTGTCACATTCTGGGGCACATTTGGACGAGGGTAAAATGGTGCATATTGCCTGGCAAAGGCATTTGATACAATACCCCACTCTTGTACTATAGACAAACTCAGAAATTTGGGCATAAAACCCTATACAACCTGCTAGATGGTGAAATGGCTCAGAGATAGGACATATGATATTATTGTGGGGGAATCCACGTTCACCAAGAGGTCTTAAATGGCTCAGAGATAGGACACATGATATTAGAGTGGGGGAATCCACATCCACCAAGAGGTCTTTTCCTACTGGCATCCCACAGGGTTTGATACTGGGACCTCTCCTTTGCAGAATATACTTCTCTGAAGTCAAGCCAAATGTAGACAGTCTTTGACTGGCCATATCTGCTGATGATTGCAAGCTGGGTGCAGTCACTGAATTCCCTAAAGATATAAATGTCCTACATGAAGGTGTAACACAGGCAAATAGTAGCTGGTGCCAGAGCCATGGCCTAAAACTCAGTGGAAAAAATGCATGATTCTATCTTTCAGGAAGATGACCACTCCTGCATATTACAACACCGATGACACTGAAAACTGATAACTGATAACTAAGAGTAGACCCAGTGATAAGGGACTTGGGAACTCAGCTTGATTGCAACCAGAACTTTGACCACCACATATATCCATAGTGCTGAAAAAAAATAAGGACATGGCATCCAGATCTATGGAAATAATTGACTCACTATATTCAGCCCTCATTAGACTAATAATCAAACACAGTGCAACTTTCTGTATTCATGTAACCAGGCATTTGCAACAGCAAACCTCAGCTTTGGCCGGCTAAGAACTTGCTGTATTCAACTGGATGTATAAGAGAATTTAAGTACCTTTATCTGCACTTTTTTTTCAAAAAAGTACAGTATTTAAATTGATTTTAACTGTGCTGCAGGAATATTAACTGAACTGGAAGTTAGTCAGTGTTTGCTGAATTTTGTTATTTGCTAGTAATTACAGGTGTGGGGGTAGCCACATTCTTTGATTTCCTGTCCTTGCCTATTTAAGTGGTACAGTGTGAAATATTTTCTGCTTAAAACCTCAGCTTTGGCTGGCTAAGAACTTGCTGTATTCAACTGGATGTATAAGAGAATTTAAGTACCTTTATCTGCACTTTTTTTTCCAAAAAAATACGGTATTTAAATTGATTATAACTGTGTTGCAGGAATATTAACTGAACTGGAAGTTAGTCAGTGTTTGCTGAATTTTGTTATTTGCTAGTAATTACAGGTGTGGGGTAGCCACATTCCTTGATTTCCTGTCCTTGCCTATTTAAGTGGTACAGTGTGAAATATTTTCTGCTTAAAAACCTCAGCTTTGGCCAGCTAAGAACTTGTTGTATTTAACTGGACGTATAAGAGAATTTAAGTACCTTTATCTGCACTTTTTTTTCAAAAAATACAGTATTTAAATTGATTTTAACTGTGTTGCAGGAATATTAACTGAACTGGAAGTTAGTCAGTGTTTCCTGAATTTTGTTATTTGCTAGTAATTACAGGTGTGGGGGTAGCCACATTCTTTAATTTCCTGTCCTTGCCTATTTAAGTGGTACAGTGTGAAATATTTTCTGCTTAAAAACCTCAGCTTTGGCCGGCTAAGAAAATGCTGTATTCAACTGGACGTATAAGAGAATTTAAGTACCTTTATCTGCACTTTTTTTCAAAAAATACAGTATTTAGATTGATTTTAACTGTGTTGCAGGAATATTAACTGAACTGGAAGTTAGTCAGTGTTTGCTGAATTTTGTTATTTGCTAGTAATTACAGGTGTGGGGTAGCCACATTCTTTAATTTCCTGTCCTTGCCTATTTAAGTGGTACAGTGTGAAATATTTTCTGCTTAAAAACCTCAGCTTTGGCCGGCTAAGAACTTGCTGTATTCAACTGGACGTATAAGAGAATTTAAGTACCTTTATCTGCACTTTTTTCAAAACAATACAGTATTTAGATTGATTTTAACTGTGTTGCAGGAATATTAACTGAACTGGAAGTTAGTCAGTGTTTGCTGAATTTTGTTATTTGCTAGTAATTACAGGTGTGGGGGTAGCCACATTCTTTAATTTCCTGTCCTTGCCTATTTAAGTGGTACAGTGTGAAATATTTTCTGCTTAAAAACCTCAGCTTTGGCCGGCTAAGAACTTGCTGTATTCAACTGCACGTATAAGAGAATTTAAGTACCTTTATCTGCACTTTTTTTTCCAAAAATACAGTATTTAAATTGATTTTAACTGTGTTGCAGGAATATTAACTGAACTGGAAGTTTTAACTCTGCTCATCAGTTAGTCCCACCTACCCTCCCTGTTTTTGTTTTGGTGTTAATCTTAGTGGCCTTGAAACTGCCCGCCCCTCTTGTAAATTTGTGTTTGGATACTCCTTCTGGGCCCATCTCATTTGCTCACTCAACTGAGTGCAGTGAGATCATATTCTGATTTCAGGCACTCCTACTGTGTACAAAGAGAGCATCTGGGAAACAGAAAAAAAAATTTAAGCTTGTTTCCTGCCTTTCCTGTTAAGTGGTATAGACTATTTGTAGGCTTCTGAGCCCTCAAGCCCTTCTGTGTTGGAGGGAAGCCTTCTAGCTTAGTTTTTTTTCTTATAACTAGCCAGTTTTCTAGTTTCAGCACTCAAATCTGTTTCTTTGATCTCAGCACTTGTTCAGAAAAAAAAAAAAAAATCATCTGCTTTTACTGTAGTTGTGTTTCTACCTACTTTATTTTAATTTTGCATCATCTTAAAAGTACTCAATTATATTTATTACTGCTTGGTGTAACTCATTCGAAGCCTTTTGATTTAAACAGTTGGGCTTCGGACCAGTTGTTTTGCACTGAGAGGGTTTGTGGTCTGCACTGTAGTGGCAGAACAGGGAACTTACATCCTTCTAGGTTGAGAACTGCTGATTGAGAGCTCAGTGTCTGTTATTCTAAAAGTGTATTAATCTTCTATGAAAGTTTGTAACAACTCCTTTCCATACTCTGTGACAATAGTACCTGGGTAGCCTCACTTAAGTAGATTGAATCATACTTTAACCTTCTATGAAAGCTGGTAACAACTCCTTTCTATACTCTGTGACCCTGGTACCTGGGCAGCGTCACTTAATTAGATCGTATCATACTTTAATCTTCTATGAAAGCTTGTAACAACTCATTTCTATACTCTGTGACCTTGGTACGTGGGTAGCTTCATTTAATTAGATCATGTCATACTTTCACCTTCTATGAAAGATTGTAACAACTCCTTTCTGAGCTCAGTGACCCTGGTACCTGGGTAGTGTCACTTAATTAGATCATATCATTCATTAATCTTCCATGAAAGTTTGTAACAACTCCTTTCTATAATCTGTGACCCTGGTACCTGGGCAGTGTCACTAAATTAGATCGTATCATACTTTATCCTTGTATGAAAGCTTATAACAACTCCTTTCTATACTCTGAGACCTTGGTACCTGGGTAGTGTGACTTAATTAGTTCATATCATACTTTAATCTTGTATAAAAGCTTGTAACAACTCCTTTCTATACTCTGTGATGCTGGGACCTGGGTAGCATCACTTCATTAGATCATATCATACTTTAACCTTCTACGAAAGCTTGTAACAACTCCTTTCTATACTCTGTGACCCAGGTACCTGGGTAGCGTCACTTAATTAGATTGTATCATACTTTAACCTTCTATGAAAGCTTGTAACAACTCCTTTCTATACTCTGTGACCGTGGTACCTGGGTAGTATGATGTAGTTAGATCGTATCATACTTTAACCTTCTATGAAAGCTTATAACAACACCTTTCTATACTCTGTGACCCTGGGACATGGGTAGAGTCACTGAATTAGATCGTATCATACTTTAACCTTCTATAAAAGCTTATAACAACTCCTTTCTATACTCTGTGACCCTGGTACCTGGGTAGCGTCACTTAATTAGATCATATCATACTTTAACCTTCTATGGAAGCTTATAACAACTCCTTTCTGTGACCCTGGTACCTGGGTAGTGTCACTTAGCAAGATCATATCATACCTTAACCTTCGATGAAAGCTTGTAACAACTCCTTTCTATACTCTGTGACCTGGTACCAGGGTAGCATCATTTAAGTGGATTGTATCATACTTTAACCTACTATGAAAGCTTGTAAAAACTCCTTTCTATACTCTGTGACTTTGGTAACTGGGCAGCGTCACTTAATTAGAACGTATCATACTTTAACCATCTATGAAAGCTTGTAACAACTTCTTTCTATACTCTGTGACCCTGGTACCTGGGTAGTGTCAGTTAGTTAGATTGTATCATACTTTAACCTTCTATGAAAGCTTATAACAACTCCTTTCTATACTCTGTGACCCTGGGACCTGGGCAGCATCACTTAATTAGACTGTATTATATTTTAACCTTCTATGAAAGCTTGTAAGAACTCCTTTCTATACTCTGTGACCCTGGTACCAGGGAAGTGTCACTTAATTTGATCGTATCATACTTTAACCTTTTATGAAAGCTTATAACTACTCCTTTCTATACTCTGTGACCCTGGTACCTGGGTAGTGTCACTTAGTTAGATTGTATCATACTTTAAACTTCTATGAAAGCTTATAACAACTCCTTTCTATACTCTGTGACCCTGGGACCTGGGCAGCATCACTTAATTAGACTGTATTATATTTTAACCTTCTATGAAAGCTTGTAACAACTCCTTTCTATACTCTGTGACCCTGGTACATGGGTAGTGTCACTTAATTAGATCGTATCATACTTTAACTTTCTATGAAAGCATGTAACAACTCCTTTCTATACTCTGTGACCCTGGTACCTGGGTAGCGTCACTTAATTAGATCATATCATACTTTAACCTTCTATGAAAGCTTGTAACATCTCCTTTCTACTCTCTGTGACCCTGGTACCTAGGTAGCATCACTTAATTAGATCGTATCATACTTTAACATTCTATGAAAGCTTGTAACAACTGCTTTCTATATCCTGTGACCCCGGTACTTGGGCAGCGTCACTTAATTAGATTGTATCATACTTTTAACCTTCTATGAAAGCTTTTAACAACTCCTTTCTATACTCTGTGACCCTGGTACCTTGGTAGCGTGACTTAATTAGATTGTATCATACTTTAACCTTCTATGAAAGCTTGTAACAACTCCTTTCTATACTCTGTGACCCTGGTACCTGGGTAGTGTCACGTAATTAGATCATATCATACATTAACCTTCTATGAAAGCTTATAACAACTCCTTTCTATACTCTGTGACGCTGGGACCTGGGTAGCATCATTTCATTAGATCATATTATTCTTTAACCTTCTACAAAAGCTTGTAACAACTCCTTTCTATACTCTGTGACCATGATACCTGGGTAGTGTCACGTAATTAGATCGTATCATACTTTCCCCTTCTACGAAAGCTTATAACAACTCCTTTCTATACTCTGTGACCCTGAGACATGGGTAGCATCACTTAATTAGATCGTATCATACTTTAACCTTCTATGAAAGCTTGTAACAACTCCTTTCTATACTCTGTGACCCTGGTACCTGGGTAGTGTCACTTAATTAGATCATATCATACCTTAATCTTCTATGAAAGTTTGTAACAACTCCTTTCCATACTCTGTGTCAATAGTACCTGGGTAGCCTCACTTAAGTAGATTGAATCATACTTTAACCTTCTATGAAAGCTGGTAACAACTCCTTTCTATACTCTGTGACCCTGGTACCTGGGTAGCGTCACTTAATTAGATCGTATCATACTTTAACCTTCTATGAAAGCTTGTAACAACTCCTTTCTATACTCTGTGACCCTGGTACCTGGGTAGTGTCACTTAATTAGATTGTATCATACTTTAACCTTCTATGAAAGCTTGTAACAACTCCTTTCTATACTCTGTGACCCTGGTACCTGGGTAGTGTCACTTAATTAGATCGTATCATACTTTAACCTTCTATGAAAGCTTGTAACAACTCCTTTCTATACTCTGTGACCCTGGTACCTGGGTAGTGTCACTTAATTAGATCATATCATACTTTAACCTTCTATGAAAGCTTGTAACAACTCCTTTCTATACTCTGTGACCCTGGTACCTGGGTAGTGTCACTTAATTAGATCGTATCATACTTTAACCTTCTATGAAAGCTTGTAACAACTCCTTTCTATACTCTGTGACCCTGGTACCTGGGTAGCATCACTTAATTAGATCATATCATACTTTAACCTTCTATGAAAGCTTGTAACAACTCCTTTCTATACTCTGTGACCCTGGTACCTGGGTAGTGTCACTTAATTAGATCGTATCATACTTTAACCTTCTATGAAAGCTTGTAACAACTCCTTTCTATACTCTGTGACCCTGGTACCTGGGTAGCATCACTTAATTAGATTGTATCATACTTTAACCTTCTATGAAAGCTTGTAACAACTCCTTTCTATACTCTGTGACCCTGGTACCTGGGTAGTGTCACTTAATTAGATCGTATCATACTTTAACCTTCTATGAAAGCTTGTAACAACTCCTTTCTATACTCTGTGACCCTGGTACCTGGGTAGTGTCACTTAATTAGATCATATCATACTTTAACCTTCTATGAAAGCTTGTAACAACTCCTTTCTATACTCTGTGACCCTGGTACCTGGGTAGTGTCACTTAATTAGATCATATCATACTTTAACCTTCTATGAAAGCTTGTAACAACTCCTTTCTATACTCTGTGACCCTGGTACCTGGGTAGTGTCACTTAATTAGATTGTATCATACTTTAACCTTCTATGAAAGCTTGTAACAACTCCTTTCTATACTCTGTGACCCTGGTACCTGGGTAGTGTCACTTAATTAGATCATATCATACTTTAACCTTCTATGAAAGCTTGTAACAACTCCTTTCTATACTCTGTGACCCTGGTACCTGGGTAGCATCACTTAATTAGATCATATCATACTTTAACCTTCTATGAAAGCTTGTAACAACTCCTTTCTATACTCTGTGACCCTGGTACCTGGGTAGCATCACTTAATTAGATTGTATCATACTTTAACCTTCTATGAAAGCTTGTAACAACTCCTTTCTATACTCTGTGACCCTGGTACCTGGGTAGTGTCACTTAATTAGATCATATCATACTTTAACCTTCTATGAAAGCTTGTAACAACTCCTTTCTATACTCTGTGACCCTGGTACCTGGGTAGTGTCACTTAATTAGATCGTATCATACTTTAACCTTCTATGAAAGCTTGTAACAACTCCTTTCTATACTCTGTGACCCTGGTACCTGGGTAGCATCACTTAATTAGATCATATCATACTTTAACCTTCTATGAAAGCTTGTAACAACTCCTTTCTATACTCTGTGACCCTGGTACCTGGGTAGTGTCACTTAATTAGATCATATCATACTTTAACCTTCTATGAAAGCTTGTAACAACTCCTTTCTATACTCTGTGACCCTGGTACCTGGGTAGCATCACTTAATTAGATTGTATCATACTTTAACCTTCTATGAAAGCTTGTAACAACTCCTTTCTATACTCTGTGACCCTGGTACCTGGGTAGTGTCACTTAATTAGATCATATCATACTTTAACCTTCTATGAAAGCTTGTAACAACTCCTTTCTATACTCTGTGACCCTGGTACCTGGGTAGTGTCACTTAATTAGATTGTATCATACTTTAACCTTCTATGAAAGCTTGTAACAACTCCTTTCTATACTCTGTGACCCTGGTACCTGGGTAGCATCACTTAATTAGATTGTATCATACTTTAACCTTCTATGAAAGCTTGTAACAACTCCTTTCTATACTCTGTGACCCTGGTACCTGGGTAGTGTCACTTAATTAGATCGTATCATACTTTAACCTTCTATGAAAGCTTGTAACAACTCCTTTCTATACTCTGTGACCCTGGTACCTGGGTAGTGTCACTTAATTAGATTGTATCATACTTTAACCTTCTATGAAAGCTTGTAACAACTCCTTTCTATACTCTGTGACCCTGGTACCTGGGTAGCATCACTTAATTAGATTGTATCATACTTTAACCTTCTATGAAAGCTTGTAACAACTCCTTTCTATACTCTGTGACCCTGGTACCTGGGTAGTGTCACTTAATTAGATCATATCATACTTTAACCTTCTATGAAAGCTTGTAACAACTCCTTTCTATACTCTGTGACCCTGGTACCTGGGTAGCGTCACTTAATTAGATCATATCATACTTTAACCTTCTATGAAAGCTTGTAACAACTCCTTTCTATACTCTGTGACCCTGGTACCTGGGTAGCATCATTTAATTAGATCATATCATACTTTAACCTTCTATGAAAGCTTGTAACAACTCCTTTCTATACTCTGTGACCCTGGCACCTGGGCAGTGTCACTTAATTAGATTGTGTCATACTTTAACCTTCTATGAAAGCTTGTAACAACTCCTTTCTATACTCTGTGACCCTGGTACCTGGGTAGTGTCACTTAATTAGATTGTATCATACTTTAACCTTCTATGAAAGCTTGTAACAACTCCTTTCTATACTCTGTGACCCTGGTACCTGGGTAGTGTCACTTAATTAGATCACATCATACTTAACCATCTATGAAAGCTTGTAACAACTCCTTTCTATACTCTGTGACCCTGGTACCTGGGTAGTGTCACTTAATTAGATCATATCATACTTTAACCTTCTATGAAAGGTTGTAACAACTCCTTTCTATACTCTGTGATCCTGGTACCTGGGCAGTGTCACTTAATTAGATCCTATCATACTTTAACCTTCTTTGAAAGCTTATAACAACTCCTTTCTATACTCTGTGACCCTGGTACCTGGGTAGCATCACTTAATTAAATCATATCATACTTTAACCTTCTATGAAAGGTTGTAACAACTCCTTTCTATACTCTGTGACCCTGGTACCTGGGTAGTGTCACTTAATTAGATCCTATCATACTTTAACCTTCTATGAAAGCTTGTAACAACTCCTTTCTATACTCTGTGACCCTGGTACCTGGGTAGTGTCACTTAATTAGATTGTATCATACTTTAACCTTCTATGAAAGCTTGTAACAACTCCTTTCTATACTCTGTGACCCTGGTACCTGGGTAGCATCACTTAATTAGATCATATCATACTTTAACCTTCTATGAAAGCTTGTAACAACTCCTTTCTATACTCTGTGACCCTGGTACCTGGGTAGTGTCACTTAATTAGATTGTATCATACTTTAACCTTCTATGAAAGCTTGTAACAACTCCTTTCTATACTCTGTGACCCTGGTACCTGGGTAGCATCACTTAATTAGATCATATCATACTTTAACCTTCTATGAAAGCTTGTAACAACTCCTTTCTATACTCTGTGACCCTGGTACCTGGGTAGTGTCACTTAATTAGATCATATCATACTTTAACCTTCTATGAAAGCTTGTAACAACTCCTTTCTATACTCTGTGACCCTGGTACATGGGTAGTGTCACTTAATTAGATCATATCATACTTTAACCTTCTATGAAAGCTTGTAACAACTCCTTTCTATACTCTGTGACCCTGGTACCTGGGTAGCATCACTTAATTAGATCATATCATACTTTAACCTTCTATGAAAGCTTGTAACAACTCCTTTCTATACTCTGTGACCCTGGTACCTGGGTAGTGTCACTTAATTAGATTGTATCATACTTTAACCTTCTATGAAAGCTTGTAACAACTCCTTTCTATACTCTGTGACCCTGGTACCTGGGTAGCATCACTTAATTAGATCATATCATACTTTAACCTTCTATGAAAGCTTGTAACAACTCCTTTCTATACTCTGTGACCCTGGTACCTGGGTAGTGTCACTTAATTAGATCATATCATACTTTAACCTTCTATGAAAGCTTGTAACAACTCCTTTCTATACTCTGTGACCCTGGTACCTGGGTAGCATCACTTAATTAGATCATATCATACTTTAACCTTCTATGAAAGCTTGTAACAACTCCTTTCTATACTCTGTGACCCTGGTACCTGGGTAGCATCACTTAATTAGATCATATCATACTTTAACCTTCTATGAAAGCTTGTAACAACTCCTTTCTATACTCTGTGACCCTGGTACCTGGGTAGTGTCACTTAATTAGATTGTATCATACTTTAACCTTCTATGAAAGCTTGTAACAACTCCTTTCTATACTCTGTGACCCTGGTACCTGGGTAGCATCACTTAATTAGATTGTATCATACTTTAACCTTCTATGAAAGCTTGTAACAACTCATTTCTATACTCTGTGTCCCTGGTACCTGGGTAGTGTCACTTAATTAGATCATATCATACCTTAACCTTCTATGAAAGCTTGTAACAACTCCTTTCTACACTCTGTGACCCTGGGACCTGGGTAGCATCACTTAATTAGATCGTATCATACCTTAATCTTCTATGAAAGCTTGTAACAACTCCTTTCTATACTCTGTGACCCTGGGGCCTGGGTAGAGTCACTAAATTAGTTTGTATCATACTTTAACCTTTATGAATGCTTGTAACAACTCCTTTCTATACTCTGTGACCATGGTAGCTGGGCAGCATCACTTAATTAGATCATATCATACTTTAACCTTCTATGAAAGCTTGTAACAACTCCTTTCTATACTCTGTGACCCTGGTACCTGGGTAGCATCACTTAAGTAGATTGATCATATCATACTTTAACCTTCTATGAAAGCTTCTAACAACTCCTTTCTATACTCTGTGACCCTGGTACCTGGGCAGCATCACTTAAGTAGATTGTATCATACTTTAACCTTCTATGAAAGCTTGTAACAACTCCTTTCTATACTCTGTGACCCTGGTACCTGGGTAGCATCACTTAATTAGATCATATCATACTTTAACCTTCTATGAAAGCTTGTAACAACTCCTTTCTATACTCTGTGACCCTGGTACCTGGGTAGTGTCACTTAATTAGATTGTATCATACTTTAACCTTCTATGAAAGCTTGTAACAACTCCTTTCTATACTCTGTGACCCTGGTACCTGGGTAGTGTCACTTAATTAGATCATATCATACTTTAACCTTCTATGAAAGCTTGTAACAACTCCTTTCTATACTCTGTGACCCTGGTACCTGGGTAGTGTCACTTAATTAGATCGTATCATACTTTAACCTTCTATGAAAGCTTGTAACAACTCCTTTCTATACTCTGTGACCCTGGTACCTGGGTAGTGTCACTTAATTAGATCGTATCATACTTTAACCTTCTATGAAAGCTTGTAACAACTCCTTTCTATACTCTGTGACCCTGGTACCTGGGTAGTGTCACTTAATTAGATCATATCATACTTTAACCTTCTATGAAAGCTTGTAACAACTCCTTTCTATACTCTGTGACCCTGGTACCTGGGTAGTGTCACTTAATTAGATCATATCATACTTTAACCTTCTATGAAAGCTTGTAACAACTCCTTTCTATACTCTGTGACCCTGGTACCTGGGTAGCATCACTTAATTAGATCATATCATACTTTAACCTTCTATGAAAGCTTGTAACAACTCCTTTCTATACTCTGTGACCCTGGTACCTGGGTAGTGTCACTTAATTAGATCGTATCATACTTTAACCTTCTATGAAAGCTTGTAACAACTCCTTTCTATACTCTGTGACCCTGGTACCTGGGTAGTGTCACTTAATTAGATCATATCATACTTTAACCTTCTATGAAAGCTTGTAACAACTCCTTTCTATACTCTGTGACCCTGGTACCTGGGTAGTGTCACTTAATTAGATCATATCATACTTTAACCTTCTATGAAAGCTTGTAACAACTCCTTTCTATACTCTGTGACCCTGGTACCTGGGTAGTGTCACTTAATTAGATTGTATCATACTTTAACCTTCTATGAAAGCTTGTAACAACTCCTTTCTATACTCTGTGACCCTGGTACCTGGGTAGTGTCACTTAATTAGATCATATCATACTTTAACCTTCTATGAAAGCTTGTAACAACTCCTTTCTATACTCTGTGACCCTGGTACCTGGGTAGCATCACTTAATTAGATCATATCATACTTTAACCTTCTATGAAAGCTTGTAACAACTCCTTTCTATACTCTGTGACCCTGGTACCTGGGTAGTGTCACTTAATTAGATTGTATCATACTTTAACCTTCTATGAAAGCTTGTAACAACTCCTTTCTATACTCTGTGACCCTGGTACCTGGGTAGTGTCACTTAATTAGATCATATCATACTTTAACCTTCTATGAAAGCTTGTAACAACTCCTTTCTATACTCTGTGACCCTGGTACCTGGGTAGTGTCACTTAATTAGATCATATCATACTTTAACCTTCTATGAAAGCTTGTAACAACTCCTTTCTATACTCTGTGACCCTGGTACCTGGGTAGCATCACTTAATTAGATCATATCATACTTTAACCTTCTATGAAAGCTTGTAACAACTCCTTTCTATACTCTGTGACCCTGGTACCTGGGTAGTGTCACTTAATTAGATCATATCATACTTTAACCTTCTATGAAAGCTTGTAACAACTCCTTTCTATACTCTGTGACCCTGGTACCTGGGTAGCATCACTTAATTAGATTGTATCATACTTTAACCTTCTATGAAAGCTTGTAACAACTCCTTTCTATACTCTGTGACCCTGGTACCTGGGTAGTGTCACTTAATTAGATCATATCATACTTTAACCTTCTATGAAAGCTTGTAACAACTCCTTTCTATACTCTGTGACCCTGGTACCTGGGTAGTGTCACTTAATTAGATTGTATCATACTTTAACCTTCTATGAAAGCTTGTAACAACTCCTTTCTATACTCTGTGACCCTGGTACCTGGGTAGCATCACTTAATTAGATTGTATCATACTTTAACCTTCTATGAAAGCTTGTAACAACTCCTTTCTATACTCTGTGACCCTGGTACCTGGGTAGTGTCACTTAATTAGATCATATCATACTTTAACCTTCTATGAAAGCTTGTAACAACTCCTTTCTATACTCTGTGACCCTGGTACCTGGGTAGTGTCACTTAATTAGATTGTATCATACTTTAACCTTCTATGAAAGCTTGTAACAACTCCTTTCTATACTCTGTGACCCTGGTACCTGGGTAGCATCACTTAATTAGATCATATCATACTTTAACCTTCTATGAAAGCTTGTAACAACTCCTTTCTATACTCTGTGACCCTGGTACCTGGGTAGTGTCACTTAATTAGATCATATCATACTTTAACCTTCTATGAAAGCTTGTAACAACTCCTTTCTATACTCTGTGACCCTGGTACCTGGGTAGTGTCACTTAATTAGATCATATCATACTTTAACCTTCTATGAAAGCTTGTAACAACTCCTTTCTATACTCTGTGACCCTGGTACCTGGGTAGCATCACTTAATTAGATTGTATCATACTTTAACCTTCTATGAAAGCTTGTAACAACTCCTTTCTATACTCTGTGACCCTGGTACCTGGGTAGTGTCACTTAATTAGATTGTATCATACTTTAACCTTCTATGAAAGCTTGTAACAACTCCTTTCTATACTCTGTGACCCTGGTACCTGGGTAGTGTCACTTAATTAGATTGTATCATACTTTAACCTTCTATGAAAGCTTGTAACAACTCCTTTCTATACTCTGTGACCCTGGTACCTGGGTAGTGTCACTTAATTAGATATCATATCATACTTTAACCTTCTATGAAAGCTTGTAACAACTCCTTTCTATACTCTGTGACCCTGGTACCTGGGTAGCATCACTTAATTAGATCATATCATACTTTAACCTTCTATGAAAGCTTGTAACAACTCCTTTCTATACTCTGTGACCCTGGTACCTGGGTAGTGTCACTTAATTAGATCGTATCATACTTTAACCTTCTATGAAAGCTTGTAACAACTCCTTTCTATACTCTGTGACCCTGGTACCTGGGTAGCATCACTTAATTAGATCATATCATACTTTAACCTTCTATGAAAGCTTGTAACAACTCCTTTCTATACTCTGTGACCCTGGTACCTGGGTAGTGTCACTTAATTAGATCATATCATACTTTAACCTTCTATGAAAGCTTGTAACAACTCCTTTCTATACTCTGTGACCCTGGTACCTGGGTAGTGTCACTTAATTAGATTGTATCATACTTTAACCTTCTATGAAAGCTTGTAACAACTCCTTTCTATACTCTGTGACCCTGGTACCTGGGTAGTGTCACTTAATTAGATCATATCATACTTTAACCTTCTATGAAAGCTTGTAACAACTCCTTTCTATACTCTGTGACCCTGGTACCTGGGTAGTGTCACTTAATTAGATTGTATCATACTTTAACCTTCTATGAAAGCTTGTAACAACTCCTTTCTATACTCTGTGACCCTGGTACCTGGGTAGTGTCACTTAATTAGATCATATCATACTTTAACCTTCTATGAAAGCTTGTAACAACTCCTTTCTATACTCTGTGACCCTGGTACCTGGGTAGTGTCACTTAATTAGATCATATCATACTTTAACCTTCTATGAAAGCTTGTAACAACTCCTTTCTATACTCTGTGACCCTGGTACCTGGGTAGTGTCACTTAATTAGATCATATCATACTTTAACCTTCTATGAAAGCTTGTAACAACTCCTTTCTATACTCTGTGACCCTGGTACCTGGGTAGCATCACTTAATTAGATCATATCATACTTTAACCTTCTATGAAAGCTTGTAACAACTCCTTTCTATACTCTGTGACCCTGGTACCTGGGTAGTGTCACTTAATTAGATCATATCATACTTTAACCTTCTATGAAAGCTTGTAACAACTCCTTTCTATACTCTGTGACCCTGGTACCTGGGTAGTGTCACTTAATTAGATTGTATCATACTTTAACCTTCTATGAAAGCTTGTAACAACTCCTTTCTATACTCTGTGACCCTGGTACCTGGGTAGCATCACTTAATTAGATCATATCATACTTTAACCTTCTATGAAAGCTTGTAACAACTCCTTTCTATACTCTGTGACCCTGGTACCTGGGTAGTGTCACTTAATTAGATCGTATCATACTTTAACCTTCTATGAAAGCTTGTAACAACTCCTTTCTATACTCTGTGACCCTGGTACCTGGGTAGCATCACTTAATTAGATCATATCATACTTTAACCTTCTATGAAAGCTTGTAACAACTCCTTTCTATACTCTGTGACCCTGGTACCTGGGTAGTGTCACTTAATTAGATCATATCATACTTTAACCTTCTATGAAAGCTTGTAACAACTCCTTTCTATACTCTGTGACCCTGGTACCTGGGTAGCATCACTTAATTAGATCATATCATACTTTAACCTTCTATGAAAGCTTGTAACAACTCCTTTCTATACTCTGTGACCCTGGTACCTGGGTAGCATCACTTAATTAGATTGTATCATACTTTAACCTTCTATGAAAGCTTGTAACAACTCCTTTCTATACTCTGTGACCCTGGTACCTGGGTAGCATCACTTAATTAGATTGTATCATACTTTAACCTTCTATGAAAGCTTGTAACAACTCCTTTCTATACTCTGTGACCCTGGTACCTGGGTAGTGTCACTTAATTAGATCATATCATACTTTAACCTTCTATGAAAGCTTGTAACAACTCCTTTCTATACTCTGTGACCCTGGTACCTGGGTAGTGTCACTTAATTAGATCATATCATACTTTAACCTTCTATGAAAGCTTGTAACAACTCCTTTCTATACTCTGTGACCCTGGTACCTGGGTAGCATCACTTAATTAGATCATATCATACTTTAACCTTCTATGAAAGCTTGTAACAACTCCTTTCTATACTCTGTGACCCTGGTACCTGGGTAGTGTCACTTAATTAGATCATATCATACTTTAACCTTCTATGAAAGCTTGTAACAACTCCTTTCTATACTCTGTGACCCTGGTACCTGGGTAGCATCACTTAATTAGATTGTATCATACTTTAACCTTCTATGAAAGCTTGTAACAACTCCTTTCTATACTCTGTGACCCTGGTACCTGGGTAGTGTCACTTAATTAGATCATATCATACTTTAACCTTCTATGAAAGCTTGTAACAACTCCTTTCTATACTCTGTGACCCTGGTACCTGGGTAGTGTCACTTAATTAGATCGTATCATACTTTAACCTTCTATGAAAGCTTGTAACAACTCCTTTCTATACTCTGTGACCCTGGTACCTGGGTAGTGTCACTTAATTAGATCATATCATACTTTAACCTTCTATGAAAGCTTGTAACAACTCCTTTCTATACTCTGTGACCCTGGTACCTGGGTAGCATCACTTAATTAGATCATATCATACTTTAACCTTCTATGAAAGCTTGTAACAACTCCTTTCTATACTCTGTGACCCTGGTACCTGGGTAGTGTCACTTAATTAGATTGTATCATACTTTAACCTTCTATGAAAGCTTGTAACAACTCCTTTCTATACTCTGTGACCCTGGTACCTGGGTAGCATCACTTAATTAGATCATATCATACTTTAACCTTCTATGAAAGCTTGTAACAACTCCTTTCTATACTCTGTGACCCTGGTACCTGGGTAGTGTCACTTAATTAGATCATATCATACTTTAACCTTCTATGAAAGCTTGTAACAACTCCTTTCTATACTCTGTGACCCTGGTACCTGGGTAGTGTCACTTAATTAGATCATATCATACTTTAACCTTCTATGAAAGCTTGTAACAACTCCTTTCTATACTCTGTGACCCTGGTACCTGGGTAGCATCACTTAATTAGATCATATCATACTTTAACCTTCTATGAAAGCTTGTAACAACTCCTTTCTATACTCTGTGACCCTGGTACCTGGGTAGTGTCACTTAATTAGATTGTATCATACTTTAACCTTCTATGAAAGCTTGTAACAACTCCTTTCTATACTCTGTGACCCTGGTACCTGGGTAGCATCACTTAATTAGATCATATCATACTTTAACCTTCTATGAAAGCTTGTAACAACTCCTTTCTATACTCTGTGACCCTGGTACCTGGGTAGTGTCACTTAATTAGATCATATCATACTTTAACCTTCTATGAAAGCTTGTAACAACTCCTTTCTATACTCTGTGACCCTGGTACCTGGGTAGTGTCACTTAATTAGATCATATCATACTTTAACCTTCTATGAAAGCTTGTAACAACTCCTTTCTATACTCTGTGACCCTGGTACCTGGGTAGTGTCACTTAATTAGATTGTATCATACTTTAACCTTCTATGAAAGCTTGTAACAACTCCTTTCTATACTCTGTGACCCTGGTACCTGGGTAGTGTCACTTAATTAGATCATATCATACTTTAACCTTCTATGAAAGCTTGTAACAACTCCTTTCTATACTCTGTGACCCTGGTACCTGGGTAGTGTCACTTAATTAGATTGTATCATACTTTAACCTTCTATGAAAGCTTGTAACAACTCCTTTCTATACTCTGTGACCCTGGTACCTGGGTAGCATCACTTAATTAGATCATATCATACTTTAACCTTCTATGAAAGCTTGTAACAACTCCTTTCTATACTCTGTGACCCTGGTACCTGGGTAGCATCACTTAATTAGATCATATCATACTTTAACCTTCTATGAAAGCTTGTAACAACTCCTTTCTATACTCTGTGACCCTGGTACCTGGGTAGTGTCACTTAATTAGATTGTATCATACTTTAACCTTCTATGAAAGCTTGTAACAACTCCTTTCTATACTCTGTGACCCTGGTACCTGGGTAGTGTCACTTAATTAGATCATATCATACTTTAACCTTCTATGAAAGCTTGTAACAACTCCTTTCTATACTCTGTGACCCTGGTACCTGGGTAGCATCACTTAATTAGATCATATCATACTTTAACCTTCTATGAAAGCTTGTAACAACTCCTTTCTATACTCTGTGACCCTGGTACCTGGGTAGCATCACTTAATTAGATTGTATCATACTTTAACCTTCTATGAAAGCTTGTAACAACTCCTTTCTATACTCTGTGACCCTGGTACCTGGGTAGCATCACTTAATTAGATTGTATCATACTTTAACCTTCTATGAAAGCTTGTAACAACTCCTTTCTATACTCTGTGACCCTGGTACCTGGGTAGCATCACTTAATTAGATTGTATCATACTTTAACCTTCTATGAAAGCTTGTAACAACTCCTTTCTATACTCTGTGACCCTGGTACCTGGGTAGTGTCACTTAATTAGATCATATCATACTTTAACCTTCTATGAAAGCTTGTAACAACTCCTTTCTATACTCTGTGACCCTGGTACCTGGGTAGTGTCACTTAATTAGATCATATCATACTTTAACCTTCTATGAAAGCTTGTAACAACTCCTTTCTATACTCTGTGACCCTGGTACCTGGGTAGTGTCACTTAATTAGATCGTATCATACTTTAACCTTCTATGAAAGCTTGTAACAACTCCTTTCTATACTCTGTGACCCTGGTACCTGGGTAGCATCACTTAATTAGATCATATCATACTTTAACCTTCTATGAAAGCTTGTAACAACTCCTTTCTATACTCTGTGACCCTGGTACCTGGGTAGTGTCACTTAATTAGATCATATCATACTTTAACCTTCTATGAAAGCTTGTAACAACTCCTTTCTATACTCTGTGACCCTGGTACCTGGGTAGCATCACTTAATTAGATCATATCATACTTTAACCTTCTATGAAAGCTTGTAACAACTCCTTTCTATACTCTGTGACCCTGGTACCTGGGTAGTGTCACTTAATTAGATCGTATCATACTTTAACCTTCTATGAAAGCTTGTAACAACTCCTTTCTATACTCTGTGACCCTGGTACCTGGGTAGTGTCACTTAATTAGATCATATCATACTTTAACCTTCTATGAAAGCTTGTAACAACTCCTTTCTATACTCTGTGACCCTGGTACCTGGGTAGCATCACTTAATTAGATCATATCATACTTTAACCTTCTATGAAAGCTTGTAACAACTCCTTTCTATACTCTGTGACCCTGGTACCTGGGTAGTGTCACTTAATTAGATCATATCATACTTTAACCTTCTATGAAAGCTTGTAACAACTCCTTTCTATACTCTGTGACCCTGGTACCTGGGTAGTGTCACTTAATTAGATCATATCATACTTTAACCTTCTATGAAAGCTTGTAACAACTCCTTTCTATACTCTGTGACCCTGGTACCTGGGTAGCATCACTTAATTAGATCATATCATACTTTAACCTTCTATGAAAGCTTGTAACAACTCCTTTCTATACTCTGTGACCCTGGTACCTGGGTAGCATCACTTAATTAGATTGTATCATACTTTAACCTTCTATGAAAGCTTGTAACAACTCCTTTCTATACTCTGTGACCCTGGTACCTGGGTAGTGTCACTTAATTAGATTGTATCATACTTTAACCTTCTATGAAAGCTTGTAACAACTCCTTTCTATACTCTGTGACCCTGGTACCTGGGTAGCATCACTTAATTAGATTGTATCATACTTTAACCTTCTATGAAAGCTTGTAACAACTCCTTTCTATACTCTGTGACCCTGGTACCTGGGTAGTGTCACTTAATTAGATCATATCATACTTTAACCTTCTATGAAAGCTTGTAACAACTCCTTTCTATACTCTGTGACCCTGGTACCTGGGTAGCATCACTTAATTAGATCATATCATACTTTAACCTTCTATGAAAGCTTGTAACAACTCCTTTCTATACTCTGTGACCCTGGTACCTGGGTAGTGTCACTTAATTAGATCATATCATACTTTAACCTTCTATGAAAGCTTGTAACAACTCCTTTCTATACTCTGTGACCCTGGTACCTGGGTAGTGTCACTTAATTAGATCATATCATACTTTAACCTTCTATGAAAGCTTGTAACAACTCCTTTCTATACTCTGTGACCCTGGTACCTGGGTAGCATCACTTAATTAGATTGTATCATACTTTAACCTTCTATGAAAGCTTGTAACAACTCCTTTCTATACTCTGTGACCCTGGTACCTGGGTAGCATCACTTAATTAGATTGTATCATACTTTAACCTTCTATGAAAGCTTGTAACAACTCCTTTCTATACTCTGTGACCCTGGTACCTGGGTAGTGTCACTTAATTAGATTGTATCATACTTTAACCTTCTATGAAAGCTTGTAACAACTCCTTTCTATACTCTGTGACCCTGGTACCTGGGTAGCATCACTTAATTAGATCATATCATACTTTAACCTTCTATGAAAGCTTGTAACAACTCCTTTCTATACTCTGTGACCCTGGTACCTGGGTAGTGTCACTTAATTAGATCATATCATACCTTAACCTTCAACCTTG
>NC_056749.1:68635365-68652272 GCF_019279795.1 Protopterus annectens | reverse complement strand
CCAATTTCCATGAAATTCGATATGCACATTGCACAGACAATAAAGAAATATAGATACAAAAAGTACCTCACCAATGACAGTAAAACCACCATCGGAAGAACCCACCTACTATCTACTCTCCTGTATGCCTCCCCCATCCTCATCAACCTAAACAAAGCAGAGTTTAATAAACTAAACACCTGATACAATAAAATAGCTAGGCTGCCTCACCCTTCAGGACACATCACTGCATAGCAATCATGCAACTATCTTGGGTAGAATTACCCAACCTGCTCGCATATAACCAGCTTACAATAGCCCACCAAATTCTATATTATCCCAATAGAGTTCCTGTTCTTCAAGGTCTACTTAATATCTACTCTAACAAATGCCCATTAAGATCTAGCAATAAAGGACTGGCTGACACGGGCAAAAGCAACAAAGCGCTGGGGACTCCTTGTTTTCCATTTCTGTTCCAAAAGCATGGAATACCATCCCTGTAGATATTAGGACCACTGGAAACAAAAATAATTTCAAAAACCTCCTCTGGTCACATTTACATAGGTCTTGGTTATGTAATTGTTCTGACCCTGGGACCTGGGTAGCGTCACTTAATTAGATCGTATCATACTTTAACCTTCGATGAAAGCTTGTAACAACTGCTTTCTATACTCTGTGATCTTGGTACCTGGGTAGAATCACTTAATTAGATTGTATCATACTTTAACCTTCTAGGAAAGCTTGTAACAACTCATTTCTATACCTTGTGACCCTGGGACCTGGGTAGCATCACTTAATTAGATCATATCATACTTTAACATTCTATGAAAGCTTGTAACAACTCCTTTCTATACTCTGTGACCCTGGTACCTGGGTAGCGTCACTTAATTAGATCGTATCATACTTTAACCTTCTATGAAAGCTTGTAACAACTCCTTTCTATACTCTGTGACCCTGCTACCTGGGTAGCTGCATTTAATTAGATCGTATCATACTTTAACCTTCTATGAAAGCTTGCAACAACTCCTTTCTATACTCTGTGACCCTGGTACCTGGGTAGTGTCACTTAATTAGATGGTATCATACTTTATCTTTCTTTAAAAGCTTGTAACAACTCCTTTCTGTACCCTGTGACCCTGGTACCTGGGTAGCATCATTTAATTAGATCATATTATACTTTAACCTTCTATGAAAGCTTGTAACAACTCCTTTCTATACTCTGTGACCCTGGTACCTGGGTAGCATCACTTAATTAGATCGTATAGGTTCATAGGTTCATAGGTTCATACTAGGCTATCTGCCCTAGGGCATTTATAAGCCTAGCCAGAATGTGTTTGGCTTTTGCCACCCATTTTAAATTTATTTTGCTATGCCCTTTTTCGAGGTTAGTATACTGTGCCTCTGTCTAACAGTGACACAGAAGTGATACCCGGGGTAAACCTATGATCTCCCATCCACTCATCAAGATTCCTCTTGAAGAGAGTCAATGAGGGACTCTGCCTAACCTGGACTGGGATTTTATTCCAGAGTGAAGAGAGCCTCTGGGTTATGAATCTGTCCCTCCAGCATGTCCTATTTATTTCATTGCTGAGGTTCAAGTCTCTCAAGCACGTAGCTCGATGGGATTTGGATTTTCTGAGATGCAGCATGTCCATTAATTCCGGGTTGGACATGGCATTATACGTCAGGCACAGATCGCCTCGGAACAGGCGGTATGCCACTGAGTAGAGCTGGAGTTTCTTTAACCGGGCAGCATATGGCATCTGTTTGAGCCCTTTGATCCTCTTGGTGAGGTACTTTTGGGGTCTTTCCAGTTGCTGCAGGTGTCTGGTAAGGTACATCCCAAAAGGGGCATTGTACTCAATTATGGGCCTGATGAGGGATGAGTAAAGAGGCACGATGACATCCCCTGATCTAGATGTGAATCCCTTCATGATTAGGTGGGCTATATAAAATGTTTTTCTAACCACTTTGGCCACGTGGTTGTCAAATGAGAGATTGCTATCAACTTGGGTCCCCAGGTCCCTAATTACTTCTTCTGTACTTAATGGATTACCACCTATGTGGTAATTTGTGGGCACTTTGTTTTTGCCAAAGGGGATGACTATACACTTTTTGGCATTTAGCTTGAGTCCATGGCTCTGGCACCAGTTGTCTGTTTCTATGAGGCCCTTTTGGAGGATGCTTGTGTCGACTGGAGAGTTGATTATGGCGCCCAGTTTGCAGTCATCTGCGAACTTGGTCAGCCACAGTCCTTCTGTGTTGGCCTGTACCTCCGAGAAATCTATACCGAACAAGAGAGGTCCCAGGACTGAGCCTTGTGGGACACCACTTGTAACTGGTTTGGAGTCTGACATGGCTCCAGCAATTCTAATCATGTAGGTTCTGTCCTTGAGCCAGTTTGCAATCCATCTAGTGACATAGGGGTTTATATTTAAGCTGGTTAGCTTATTTATAATGCCCGAGTGGGGTATTGTATCGAAGGCTTTTGCAAGGTCCAGGTAGGCTGTGTGGACCACCTTCCCCTCGTCAATGGCCTTGGTGACTGTTTCAAAGAAATCAACCAGGTTTAAGAGGCAGGATCTGCCCTTAACAAAGCCGAACTGGGTAGGATCCAGTGTTTGTAGGTCCCCAATATCTTTATTTATGAGGTCCATGATGATCCTTTCTATAGCTTTGCAGACCAAGCTAGTCAGGCTTATGGGGCGATAGTTTCCAGGATCCGTTGAGGCACCACCTTTATGGAGAGGGACCACTGTTGCTGTACGCCACTCCTTGGGCACATATCCTGTAGTAAGGCTGAGATTGAACAGTAGTTTTATGTTTGGGTTTAGCTCTTCTTGGAGTTCATGTAGGACGCAGCCCGGGACACCATCTGGTCCCATTGATGCTGTGTTTTTTGCTTACCTGAGCATCTGAGATGTCAGCGGGGCAGCACTCTGCTGGGATAGATATTTGCCCTTTTGGTGGGGAGGGGGGGGGAGTTTGCGCTGAACCTGTCAGCTAGGATCATGGCAATGTCTGTGGGTTTGGTGTATTTTTTGTCATTTTGGACTAATTCTGAGCATATCTGGGAATTACCACCCAGGTTCCTAACATAACTAAAGAAAGCCTTGTGATTATCCTTAGTGTCCTGTGCAATTTTTCTCTTGAAGCTGGCCTTAGACAATTTTATGTGTGCCCGTAGTTTTTTGCTAATACTGATCAGTGATGCCTTCCCTTTTTGGGATTTTGCTCTATCATTTAGTAGCTTCCTCCTTCTATTGTATAGTTTGTTTATGGCTGGGGTCCACCAGACAGGACGTCTGCCTTTGGAGGATTGGGTCTTGGTTTTAGTTGGGATCGTATGACCCATGCATTCCTCAAGGTGTTCATAGAATGCATTTATAAAGGATTCTGCGGTCTGGGCTGTATTTTCCACAGGCCCGCGGGCTTTGAAGGATTCCACCTCAGTTTTGAGGAGTGTGAAATTTGCTTTAGAGAAGTTTTTCACTGTGGTTTTCTGGGCAGGGGTTGGGGTCGGGATGTGAATATCCAGTGAGATTAGTTTATGGTCTGATCTTACCAGTGAGGGATACACTTCTGGTCTGGAGCATATAGTCCCCATGTTGGTGATGATCAGGTCCAGTATGTTTTCCCCTCTTGTGGGAGTGGTAACAAGTTGTTCCATAGCATTTGAGTTTATAAATTCTAGGAACCTTTGGGCTAGAGTGTTGGAGCTAGAGTAATGCTCCCAGTCTATGTTTGGGTAGTTGAAGTCGCCCAATATAATGGTGTTTGGAGAGACCTTCATATTTTCCAGTGTTCTCAGGAAGGCTGAGTGGGGTTCCTGGGTTTGGGAGGGTGGTCTGTAGCAGGCTATAAACTGGAAGGCAGTTTTACCCACTGTTAGTTGCACATGGATATTCTCTGATGCTTCGTGCTTTGCCACCAACCTGGAGGTGTGGGTATCTTTGATGAATATCGATACTCCCCTCCTTTTGTGGTTCGGTCCAAGTTTTGGGGCTGAAAAGCATGGTATGAGGTATAACCTGGTAGTGCTGGGGTGCTCTCAGGAGCCCTGAACCAGGTTTCTGTTACTGCACAGATATCGATGTTCTCCATTCTAAGGAGAGTTTCGAAAAGTGCATCTTGAGGTTTAGACTTCTGGCGTTGAGTAGCATTACTCTTAGTTTCTTATCCCTTGTGATACCTATGGAGGTGGGTTTGTCTTTTGAGCCTTGCCTAAAAAAGACACTATGGGGGTAGCAAGAGCCTTTGCCAATATCCGAAAGCCTAGGGGTGACAGGTGCAAGCCATCCCTAGCGAAGCATCGTGGCTTGTCGAGCATATCATCCCAAGCTGACAGGCATTGGATCCCCTTTGAATGACACCAGTACTTAAGCCAATTGTTGAAATTGATCATCTTGTCTTCGTATTGTGGCATCATTCTTGATGAGGGTAAGATGCTACTCAAGGTCAGGGTCATACCGGCCTGGGCTACATGCTCAGAGAGCTCCTTTATGTCTCTTTTCATGTAGTCCAGGGAGGTACGACTCAGGTCATTCACACCAGCATGGACAATGACTGAGTCATATTTGTACTTGCCTTGGAGTGACCTGAGTGCTTGTGTTATGTGGTGGATCCTAGCGCCTGACAGGCTGCTCACCATGACCCTCTCCTTGTTCAGCCTGGTGAGCGGGACGTCAGTGTGCCTGATGATAGAGTCACCTATTACAAGTGTATCAGGTGTGTTGTTTAGCCTTAAGGGCTGTGACTGTTCGGCACACTGGCTTTGTGAGCTATGTGTTGCACGTGTTTTGTTTTGGGGTAGTGGTTGCTTGGGTGTCTGCTTTGGAGGTCTCTGCTGCTTAGGCAGATCTTTATTTAGAGCCTCCGGGTATGTTTTGTGTGATTATGTGTTTGGTTTGCTGTCGTGGTAGGTCTATGTGAGACTGGAATTGTAGTGAGTGTGGTTTCCTTCTCCTCCTGACTGGTTATGCCAGTACTGAGTTGAGAGAGCTTAGACTCCAGTTTGGCTATATGGTTGCATCTCTCACATGTGTTGGAATTTGTTGGGAGGAGGAGAGGGTTGTCTGTGTACATGAGGCAGTTGTAACATTGCCTCAAGATTCCCAGATTCACCAGCTGGACTGGAGAGGAGATTGACAACTGACCTTTGGACATGCTAGAATAATATTGGGAATTCCTTAATAATTGAAAACCAGGGCCAGTGGGGAGTGAGGGTGTAGTGCTTTTAATTTTTAGTGCTGACTTATATAATTGCTTTAGTGAGCAAGTACCAGGTAACTTAAGTGCAATGTGTTACAGGTAACTTAAATGCAAAAACGACAAACAGTAACTTTCTTTCAAGTGAAACAAGGAAATAAGTACAGTAAGCAATGTATCATACTTTAACCTTCTATGAAAGTTTGTAACATCTCCTTTCTATACTCTCTGACCTGGTACCTGGGTAGTGTCACTTAATTAGATCATATCATACCTTAACCTTCTATGAAAGCTTGTAACAACTCCATTCTGTACTCTGTGACCCTGGTACCTGGGTAGTATCACTTAATTAGATTGTATCATACTTTAACCTTCTATGAAAGCTTGTAACAACTCCTTTCTATACACTGTGACCCTGGTACCTGGGTAATGTCACTTAATTAGATCACATCATACCTTAACCTTCTATGAAAGCTTGTAACAACTCCTTTCTATACTCTGTGTCCCTGGTACCTGGGTAGTGTCACTTAGATTGTATCATACTTTAACCTTTTATGAAAGCCTGTAACAACTCCTTTCTATACTCTGTGACCCTGGGACCTGGATAGTGTCACTTTATTAGATCAGATCATACTTAACCTTCTATGAAAGCTTGTAACAACTCCTTTCTATACTCTGTGACCCTGGTACCTGGGTAGCATCACTTAATTAGATCGTATCATACTTTAACCTTCTATGAAAGCTTGTAAGGTCTCCTTTCTATACTCTGTGACCCTGTTAGCTGGATAGCGTCACTTAATTAGATCGTATCATACTTTAACCTTCTATGAAAGCTTGTAGCAACTCCTTTCTATACTCTGTGACCCTCGTACCTGGGTATCATCATTGAATTAGATCGTATCATACTTTAACCTTCTATGAAAGCTTGTAACAACTCCTTTCTATACTCTGTGACCCTGGTACCTGGGTAGCGTCACTTAATTAGATTGTATCATACTTTAACCTTCTATGAAAGCTTGTAACAACTCCTTTCTATACTCTGTGACCCTGGTACCTGGGTAGCATCAATTAATTAGATCGTACCATACTTTAACCTTCTAGGAAAGCTTGTAACAACTCCTTTCTATACTCTGTGACCATGGATCCTTTGTAGCTTCACTAAATTGGTTCGTATCATACTTTAACCATCTATGACAGCTTGTAACAACTCATTTCTATACTCTGTGACCCTGGTACCTGGGTAGTGTCACTTCATTAGATCGTATCATACTTTAACCTTCCCTAAAAGCTGGCAACAACTCCTTTCTATACTCTGTGACCCTGATACCTGGGTAGCGTCACTTCATTAGATCGTATCATACTTTAACCTTCTATGTAAGCTTGTAACAACTCCTTTCTATACTCTGTGACCCTGGTACCTGGGTAGCGTCACTTAATTACATCGTATCATACTTTAACCTTCTATAAAAGCTTGTAACAACTCCTTTCTGTACTTTGTGACCCTGGAACCTGGGTAGTGTCACTGAATTAGATCGTATCCTAAAATATATCAGCGTAAGCGTTCCACTAGAGAGCGCGTTCCTGCTGTATAAATACGTAAACACAGTCACCAACCTCCGTGCAGGAACGCTAACTGTCCAAATCGTTAGCCACACTCTGTATCAGTTAGTTGGCGAAATAAAACTTCTCCGTTACAAGAGGAGAGGAAATAAAGCATCTATCAGTAGTCCACCAGTAAAGGACTGCTCTAAATGATAAACAAGATGTGACGGTGACTAATGACAACAAGGACTTTACCAAAACTGATGCTAGAAATGTAAAAACTGTAATGAAAAAGACTGCTAATATAAATACTGTAATAGATGAAATAGAAAATGTTAATAGTGATGTAGTGACAACCATCACGTTGGGTGATGGTAATATTACAGAAGCAGATAGAAATGTTAATTTGTACCCCACCATTTTGCACACAAAAGGGAAGAATGGTGACCATGGTGGTAATACAAATGTTAAGGGGATGGTAAACACCATAAATACCATGAATGGTCAGGTGTCAGGAGTTAAGAAGAAAGTTGTCTCTATTGAGAACAATAAAGAGAAGGATACCAACATTATTACACGTGAAGTCCCTTTCCCCATACAGACATACAAACTCAGAGGGAGATCACGATCATTGAGCAGGGGGAGACAAAAAAGAAAATTGGGAGAAACAAGTCAGGTGGGTCCCACACTGAAAAAGATGTGGACAAAGAATCCTTAGTTATGAATATGTCTAACAGAATTCTAACCTCTTATGAGGAACAAGTATTAAATAAAGGCTTATCCTTTATACCTAGTAGGTTAAGTGATAGTGCTGAAACCATTATTGATGTGAAGATGTTCGTTAGAAATTTACAACTTAAATTAGACTTTGGACTGACTGACAAAGATAAGGTGGTTAACAAGTTTAAACCTCCTAGCACCTATGTTCCTTTCTTGCACCCAGTACTAGATACTTTCTCGAGATTAGTAGAGAATGATCTGTACATCTATGATTCTGAAAAGAATGTGAAGAAATATAAATATAAGAATAATTTAACATGGAAGCAAAAGAAAGCGTTAGAAGACCTTAAGAATGATAGGAACATTATTATAGTTCCAGCAGACAAGGGTGGACCAATAGTGATTATGAACTACGAGCACTATTCAAGTAATATGAAAACCATGTTAAATAGCGAAGGGTGCTATACAAGATTAGATATAAATGATATTATAAATAAAATATTTAGAGTCTATGACACAATAGATGATTTACTTAGAAGTAAATTAATAAAGAAAGACTTTTTTAAGTTCCTCAAAGTTAACCATCCACTGCTCCCAATTTTAAAAGGACTACCTAAAGTACACAAAGGAATGGCGAATCCCCCTATGAGACCCATTGTCTCTGGACAAGGGTGGCTGACAGAACCCTTCTCACTATTTGTGGAACATCACTTAAGGACAGTAGTAGAACAAAATCGGAACATTTTGAAGGACAGTAAACAGTTTTTACTAGATTTGTATGAATATTTGTCAAAATTAGGTGAAGACTTTGAGTATATATTAGTTACCCTAGACGTTAAAAGTCTGTTCACAGTGATACCGAATTCTAAAGGTATTGAAAGCACACAAAATTATTTGAAAAAGTATACAGATATGGACCCCCAATTCATTGATTTGTTGACATTATTCTTAGAAGTTATACTAGAAAATAATGTTTTTCTCTTTGAAGAAGATATCTACTTACAGAATGATGGCGTAGCTATGGGCACTTCGTGTGCCAATAGCTACGCCAACATAGTTATGGCTGAATGGGAGAATGAGTGTCTATTTCCACTACTAAGCTTTTAGACAAAATGTCTCATTTTATAAAAGGTTTGTAGATGACCTTTTCTTGGTGTGGAGAGGTAGCGAAGATATGTTATTAAAATTTGAGACAGAGATAAATAACCTTACTGGTTTCCTGGAATTTACCATGAACTACTCCAAAGAATATATACCCTACTTAGATGTAAATGTGATAAAACTTCCTAATGGGATAGTAAATACATCTATACATAGAAAAAAGTGTTATAAGAACACACTTTTACATAGAGAGAGCATGCACCCTAAACACATCTTTGACAACATCATTAAAGGACAGATGATGAGAGCGTCACGGTTAAACCCAACAGTAGCAGGGTTTAACGAGGAAATAGTAGGGTTGAAACAGAAATTTATAGATAGGTCTTATAGAGAAGGAGACATAATTAAGACCATAAATGAAGTTCATGAAATGAGAGAAACTAGAGCCCGACCATATTTTATGGACAGGGAGAATGCGTTAGAAGTGGATTGTAATAAAAAGCCAGAACCAGAAAATCTCCCGGTTACCATTTATTTTACTAAAGATGTTAAAGAAGTGAAAGACATCATAAGTAAACATTGGCATATATTAGGGTTAGAGAATGAGATAAGCATGTTAGTAGGGGAGGCACCAAAATTTTGTTATAGAAACAAACCCAATATAAAAAGAACATTGTGTCATAAGAATTATAATAACCGTGAGACATATACAGCTAACACATTGCCCTGTAATAGCTGCAAACAGTGTTGTTTTATTAATATAGACATCGTTTAAATCACCCGTTACTGGAAAAGAGTACAATTTCCAGACTGGTTCCACTTGCAGAACAGAAAATGTTATATACTTAGCCCAGTGTTGTTCATGTGAAGCGTTCTACATAGGTAAAACTAATCGACAATTGAGAGAACGAATAAGAGAACACACATATGGCATAAGAAAAGGAGATGAGAAAAATGCACTAGCCAAACATAATAAAATGAAGGAAATACACATATTTTTAGTTTTTTTGTCATACAAATTATAAATAAAACCATGAGAGGAGGGGACCTTGAGAATTATACATTGGAACAAGAATCCAAATGGATTATAAGATGCAGGTCAGATCATCCACCTGGTCTTAATGACAAAGTAGGCATATATCCTTTTTTAAAGAAAAGAAGGTTAAAGCACTGAGACAACTTTAGTCAACTTCTGATAGAATATATACTCTATGTTTATGACACTAATATACATTAGATTAGAAGTAAAATTCTCTTAATGAGAATGAATTCAAAGCATAGGAGATTTTAGGTAAAGGATGAATTGTCAGTTTAATATTAGATTAAACGGTCGTAGGAATACAGAAACGTTTTTAATATTTTTTAGTTCTTAGTTTTCATTTTATTTTATGAATTTTTATTCCATACATTATGTAAATGTTAGTACTAGTTATTTAAGCACACAAAAGGTTTCATAAAAGTGGCTTGATTCACTTTAAAGAATGAATATGAGAAATGGTATAGTAGCACCACCTGCTGTTATAATGATGTACTACTAGTATGAAATATTACAGTCTCCATCGGTAGGCACAGAGGTTTTTTAAAAAGTTCTTATGTAAAATGTAAGAATGGCTACGGAGATAGAATCTCTCTGGGTTATTCAAATGTTGTTCAAAGGTTATTGAAGCATTTTTAAGTGTTGTTATAGGGTTATTTGTGTTTTTAACTGTGTTTTTAATGTTACTTGGACTGATTAGCAGTCCAATTAAGCAAGTTGATCAAGGTAATTGAGATTAATTAATGTTGATTTACCTAAGTATCTAGGATATATAAAGGCTGTGCCTTCTATAGTTAAATGTACAGTCTGAGGAAGCCCTTTGTAGGGTGAAAGCGCTTACTGATGTTTAAACTGCTGTGAATAAAGAACGTTCCCTTTATGCTGTGAGTTGGAGCCATTGTCTTTATTCAAAACGCTGAATGTCTTGGAAGATACGTAACTAAGTCGGAGTTGAAGCAGGGTTGTGTTTCCTTTACTGGTGGACTACTGATAGATGCTTTATTTCCTCTCCTCTTGTAACGGAGAAGTTTTATTTCGCCAACTAACTGATACAGAGTGTGGCTAACGATTTGGACAGTTAGCGTTCCTGCACGGAGGTTGGTGACTGTAGATCGTATCCTACTTTAACCTTCTATGAAATGTTGTAACAACTCCTTTCTATACTCTGTGACCCTGGTACCTGGGTAGCTTCACTTAATTAGATTGTATCATACTTTAACCTTCTATGAAAGCTTGTAACAACTCCTTTCTATACTCTGTGACCCTGTTACCTGGGTAGCATCACTTAGTTAGGTCATATCATACTTTAACCTTCTGTGAAAGGTTGTAGCAACTCCTTTCTATACTCTGTGACCCTGGTACCTGGGTAGCATCACTTAGATCGTATCGTACTTTAACCTTCTATGAAAGCTTGTAATGACTCCTTTCTATACTCTGTGACCCTGGTACCTGGGTAGTGTCACTTAATTAGATTGTATCATACTTTAACCTTCTATGAAAGCTTGTAACAACTCATTTCTATCCTCTGTGACCCTGGTACCTGGGTAGTGTCACTTAATTAGATAATATCATACTTTAACCTTCTATGAAAGGTTGTAACAACTCCTTTCTATACTCTGTGACCCTGGTACCTGGGTAGCGTCACTTAATTAGATCGTATCATACTTTAACCTTCTATTAAAACTTGTACCAACTCCTTTCTATACTCTTAATCAGTGTGTCTTTACTGTACTAGCCACTGATGAATGTTACCAAATGGCTGTACAAAATGTCCTTTCAACTGTATTGTTTATTGTAACACACACTGTTCTCCTTATTGCCTGTTTACTTTTTGTTTTTTCCTGGCCTTGAAACTGTACCTTATTAACTTTTTGACTCTGTACTCTACTTTATTAACATGTCTATTGCATTTACTGAATTTGCTGTACCAATCTTTGTAAATCTTTTCTCCCTGGGCCTGCATTGAATATGGGATCCATGCCCTGTCGGACTTTCCCAATAAACAAATGTAAAATAAATAATAAATAAATATAATATTTTCTATAGTTGTTATTATCCTTATGTCTTGAATTTTCCCTCAGTTCATCATCATCCCATTCCACTTTGAATTTCTGCTTGTGTTATGTATATGCATATTAACTATACAGCTATAACATATCGTTTAAATCAGGTTAATTCTAAACCACCTTGTTCTATTGGAAGGATTAACCTATCCCACCAAACCATTGCCCCCTTCACCTACAAGAGAAATTTCTTCAACTATTTATTAATTATTGCCTACAACTTCTCCTCTGATTGATAAAAATATGCCTGACCTGTATATAATACTAAAGGGGCAATAATATTTTCTCTGCATGAATCTTACTATCCGTATCCATAAACAAGAGCTTCCATTTTTTCAGTTTTGTATTATATTTTTAGTTTCTTCTCACATATCCTTAGCTGCCATAAGAAAACCCTTTTTAATCCATACTCCTAAATACATCATATTATTGTATCTCCATAAATATGGATATTGCTGGACCAGTTCACATATGGGTACATCATTTATGGCTATAACCTTTGTTTTATCTTCATTAAATTAATACCTCCCCCCCAAAAAAAAAAATCTTGAAACTGTCTCAAAATGTTCCACAACAATTGACAATTCATATCTGGATTTATTAGATACAAAATAATATAATCTACAAATAAAATTAACTTTTCTTGTTTATATCCTTGAAGTTTTGTCTCTCTTATTCTCTTTGCCAATTGCTGTAAATATAAAGCAAATAACAAAAGGGAAAGAAGACATCCCTGCCTGGTTCCCATGTTAGACACAATGCATCTGAAAGGAACACTCCCACTTTAATTGTTGTCTCTGATCCTTCATATATTCTCCTAATTAACCTCATTATTTTATCAGGGGAATCCCTTACTCATAAATCCCATATTACTCTGTTGAATGCTTTCTCTGCATCAAAGCCCACCAAAAAGAGTGGTATTTTATTGCATTCTGCTTCACTCTGGATCATCATTGTTCTGTTAGTTTGCCTCCCCTCCACAGAACCATATTGATCCATATCTATCAATTCTGGCAACATCTTTGTCACTCTTTTAGATGGTAGATACATAAATGCTTTATAATTATGGTTTAAAATTGAAATGGGTCTATATGACGCTGGGTCTGATAGGTCTTTACCATCTTTAGGTATTACAGCCACCACAGCTTTCTGCCAAAATGTTGGTGCTTTCCTTCCTTTTAAAATACTGTTAAACAAAACCTTCCAGATCTTTATAACTTTCTTCTCACTTAAATTCCAAACTTCCACAGCAGTGCTATCTGTTCCTGGAGACTTTCCTGGAAATTGATTGTACATCATCATTTCTGTCTCATCTCCTCATATCTTAAATGTTAATTGTTGAGTCACATCTACCTCTAGCCTTGTTATACTTAAGTCTTCCATACACATTTTAATTGATGCTCCTTCTTGATTTCCACATTTCTCTGCATTATACAAATTTTCATAACATTTCCAAAATATCTATAATACCACTACATGATCTAGAGTTATTATTCTTGTTATAGGCTCCCTAAGTTTGGTGACAATCATTTCTAGTTTCTGTTGTCTAAGTCATTTTGCTAGAAGTGTTTGTGCCCTGGAGTTATTATTAAAACTAGTTGCTTAACAGCAATATTTCTAAACTTGTGTGTATTATCCAAAACCTCCATTATTTTTTATTAGCACTCTGCAGTTGCACCTTTTCTTGTTCTTTGAAAGTCCCCCTATTCTGCAATACTTTAACCTTTGACAGCGCCTCTAAATAATTCCTATTACTTATTAACCATATCTCTTTTATTTTTTTCCATAACTTATTATTAAACTCCATTTTCCACTTTATCCTGCTGACTAGCTATAATTTCTGAAGAAATTTCTATCTTCTCTCATAACTGTGAAATAATTTCCATTACCCATTCCTTAAATCCCACTCTTTTTAACACATAAGTGGGAAAGTGCAAGTGTTCATTTTTTACTTTATTACCTTTCATTCTGGTCTCATGGAATGCAAATTTTTCTATTGTCCTACTCATAAAATCCCAACTTACCCTGTTGAATGCTATCTTTACATTGAGACTCACCTACAGCAGTGGTATTTTCTTATTTTCTGCTTCCCTCTGGATCATTATTGTTCTATTAATGTTGTCAGTTTTGTACCCCTCCACAAAAATATCATTTATCCATAGCTCTTCATTTTGGCACCTCATTTGCCTTTTTTTTAGCTAGCATAGACATAAAATCTTTTAAATCATGGTTTAAAATTGAAAAGTCTCTATATGAAGCTGGGTCTGATGGGTCTTTACAATTTTCAGGTATTACAGCCACCACAACTTTCTTCCAAGATGTTGGTGCTTCCCATCCTTTTAAAATACTATTAAATAAAACCTTCTAGACTTTAATTACTTTCTTCTCCACTAACTTCAAAACTTCCACCTGAATACCATCTGTTCCTTGAGACTTTCCTGCTGATTGATTATACATCACCATTTTATCTCATCTCCTTTTATCTTAACTGTTAATTGTTGAGTCTCATCTGCTTCTAATCCTGGCATGCTTATGTCTTCCATAAATATTTCCATTTGTGCTCTTTCTTGATTTCCACATGTCTCTGCTTTATAATTTTTTTTTATAAAATTTCCAAACTATCTCTAATACCTCTACAGAATCTTTGGTTGTAGGCTACCTAAGTTTGGTGACAGTCCTTTCTACTTCCTGTTGCCCAAGTCATTGTACTAAGCATTTTTTTGCTCTGGAATTATTATCAAAAAATAGTTGCTTAACAGAAATCTTTCTAAACTCATGCATATTGTCCAGAAACTCCCTTATTTTACCATTAGCACTCTGCAGTTGTGCCTCTTGTTTTTGTTCCCTTATTCTTCAATACTTTATCCTTTGTCAGCTCCTCTAAATAATTCCTATTACTTCTCAAACAGGTCTATGATCACTTATCTAATTAAAAAAAACTTGAACTGCGAAAGAAAAACTGTAAAACAGTGAACTGGAAAAGCAGCAAACACAGACAATTTTGAAAATAAATTCAATGAATCACCATAGTTGGGTGACAACCAAGTAGTAACGTGATGCATAAGGTAAGTGAAGAAATTTGCACTATTCCCCACTGTAGTGCAATCTCAGAGTTGGTATATACAGTTAGAGGGTTGTGGGGGTGCAGCCCCCCACCTTTGTTTGTTGTATGTGAGACGTTGGCTGACTATGGGCCATTCAATGTATTGTATTTCTCTGTTATTGGTGTTCGTTGCTTTTCCAGTTCGCTGTTTTACTTTCATTGTTTTGCAATTCGAGTTTTTTTAATTCAGTAAGTTACTTTAGACCCTTCTTAACCATATCTCTTTTTTTATGTTTCTACCTTATTTCTAAACTCCATTTTCATTTTATCCCACTAGCTAGCTATACCTTCTAAAGAAATTTCTGTCTTACCTAATAACTCTTGGATAATTTCCATTACACATTCCTTAAATTCCTCTCTTTTTAACAGGTAGCTGGTTAAGCACCATTGTCCCATTTTTTACTTTATTACCCTGCATTTGTATCTTATTACTTATATGTGCATGTTCTGAAATAGTTATTGGATGTGTATTAAGCTTTCAATTAAATGTACATGTTCCTTTGAAATATGCTTTATATCTAGTCTAACCCAGTTATTATACCTTAGGAATAATATATAAATATTGAATACCTACTATGGAATTCATGCCTTCGATACAAAATATTTTTACAAATTTCTTCAGAAATCTACCATCTTTTGCTATATTTTCCCTTCTGGGTCCACAGTTACAGCTTCACTTTTGCAAATCAAGTTCTATTTCCCATCTATAAGTAATATCCCCTGCTGAAACCTGATTATTTTTTCCAAAATTTTCATATGCTATGTAGTAGCATTTTTTGGTGGAATATAAATACATGCCAGCATAATCATCATCCTAAAAGCGCTTGCTAATAACCTTACTAAGACAAATCTACCATTATTATCTTTTCCTCTCTTCTATCACTATTTGAACTCCCTTAACAATTAGTAAAATTGCTCAGTTTTTCATTTGTCCCAGATATTCTGCTGAATATCTATACTGAAATCGCTTCCGCTTTCAAATTCACATGCTCACTTTCATTCTAGTAGTGTCTCATACGCTTTAGCATTGCTACTTGCATGCCATTTCTTACATATAATTCTATACTCTTAATTTTTTGTATATATGAATAAGACTGTTTACATTGCAAGACAATATGAATAGTGTAGCCATTATGAAAAAGGTTATTGTTCTCACCTATTATACACAACAGTTTTCTTGAATGTATATTTCCAACTTTTGTGTTACCTGCACACACTAATATTTGGTAGGCTCATCTTTTCTACAGTTGTTTCCTATAATTTCCATTTAAACCTATGTCACAACTTTTTATTTTAATAAAAATCCTCAAACAAAGAAAAACGAAATACATTTTCGGAACACCCCCATAATGTATTAACTTAAAACAAATACAAAAAAAATGTGCATCTTCAAAAAATAAACTTTAATCCTTAAGAATGGGACTAATTGCCCCAAATCAACAGCTTCACCCACAGGCATTACCTAACTTAAAATTAAGGTTACCCATGCTTAAGTGTCCCCACTTACTCTAATTGGTGTTTGTTCTTTTCTTATTTCTATTCCCTTCTTAGATTTGAAAAACAGCTTATATACTTTCAGAAGACATTAACTTTCAGTCTCTAGAAAAACTGTACTGGCTGTCTTTAAATAAAACTGAATTGCCCACTGTTCTATTAAATGCACCCCCTGCGCGAATACCTATGCCAATCTGGCGGTCTATAAATGGGAAATCACTAACCTCTTCACACACTCTGATTATTACAAGGTGATTGCATATTACAGATTTGTAGACGATATACTTTTAATATGGGACGGAAGTCCAAGTGAATTGAGAACTTTTATCAATGATTTAGAAAAAACAACTGATTTTTTAAGGTTCTCAATTGAATATTCATATTCTGATATTAATTTTCTAGACTTACATATCAAAAAGGATGGAAAAGGAAAATTAACATCTTCCCTTTATAGAAAAAAATGTTGGAAAAATACATTATTACAACATGAGGAGTATACATCCAGATTTATTTTAAAAATATTATAAGAGGACAATTTACAAGGATTTACAGGAATATGTCATCCAAAATGAAGAGGAGCGTAATGAAGAATTTGACAAGTTAGAACATTTATTTATAGATGGGAAGTTATAATCCAAGAACAGTGGCCACTACTCAAAGA
>NC_056749.1:68597884-68634865 GCF_019279795.1 Protopterus annectens | reverse complement strand
GGTGAACCTTTTTTTGGTACCTGGGTAGTGTCACTTAATTAGATCATATCATACTTTAACTTTCTATGAAAGCTTGTAACAACTCCTTTCTATACTCTGTGACCCTGGTACCTGGGTAGTGTCACTTAATTAGATCGTATCATACTTTAACCTTCTATGAAAGCTTGTAAAAACTCCTTTCTATTCTCTGTGACCCTCGTACCTAGGTAGTGTCACTTACTTAGATTGTATCATACTTTAATCTTCCATGAAAGCTTGTAACAACTCCTTTCTTTACTCTGTGACCCTGGTACCTGGGCAGTGTCATTTAATTAGATTGTATCATACTTTAACTTTCTATGGAAGCTTATAACAACTCCCTTCTATACTCTGTGACCTAGCTACCTGGGGAGCATCACTTAATTAGATCGTATTATACTTTAACCTTCTATGAAAGGTTGCAACAACTCCTTTCTATAGTCTGTGACTCTGGTACCTGGGTAGCGTCACTTAATTAGATCCTGTCATACTTTAACCTTCTATGAAAGCTTGTAACAACTCCTTTCTATACTCTGTGACCCTGGTACCTGGGTAGCGTCACTTAATTAGATCGTATCATACTTTAACCTTCTATGAAAGCTTGTAACAACTCCTTTCTGTACTCTGTGACCCTGGTACCTGAGCAATTTCACTTAATTAGATCATATCATACGTTAACTTTCTATGAAAGCTTGCAACATCTCCTTTCTATACTCTTAATCAATGTGTGTTTTCTGTACTAGTCACTGATGAATGTAACCAAATGGCTGAACGCAGTGTCCTTTCACCTGTACTGTTTATTGTAACACACTGTGCTCCTTATAGTACATTTACTTTTTGCTCCTTTCTTGGCCTGGACACTGAACTTTATTAACTCTTGACTCTGTATTGTACTTTATTAACATGTGTATTGTATTTTACTTTATTTGCTGTTCTATTCTTTGTGGAGCTTTTCTCCCCGGGCCTCCACTGAAAATGGGGTTGATGCCCAGTTGGAATTTCCTGGTAAACAAATGTAAAACAAATAAATAAATAATAAATGATTGGCTCCAACTTGCAGTCATCACCAAACTTGGTCAGCCAGTGGCCATGTACATTTGTCTTGACATCTAAGAAGTATATCCAAAACAGGAGGGTCCCAGCACTGACCCCTGTGATACTCCATTGGTGAATGGCCTCTTGCTGGATGTGGATTCTCCCACTCCAACAATGCGTCCTATCATTGAACCATTTTGCTATCCATCTGGTGACATACAGGTTCATGAACAGTTTTGTGAGTTTATCTATACTACTAGAGTAGGATATTGTGTGAGTTTATCTATAATACTAGAGTGGGGTATTGTGTGAGTTTATCTATAGTACTAGAGTGGGGTATTGTGTGAGTTTATCTATAATACTACAGTGGGGTATTGTGTGAGTTTATCTATAATACTACAGTGGGGTATTGTGTGAGTTTATCTATAATACTAGAGTGGGGTATTGTATGAGTTTATCTATAATACTAGAGTGGGGTATTGTGTGAGTTTATCTATAATACTAGAGTGGGGTATTGTGTGAGTTTATCTATAGTACTAGAGTGGGGTATTGTGTGAGTTTATCTATATTACTAGAGTGTGGTATTGTGTGAGTTTATCTATAATACTAGAGTGGGGTATTGTGTGAGTTTATCTATAGTACTAGAGTGTGGTATTGTGTGAGTTTATCTATAATACTAGAGTGGGGTATTGTGTGAGTTTATCTATAGTACTAGAGTGGGGTATTGTGTGAGTTTATCTATAATACTAGAGTGTGATATTGTGTGACTTTATCTATACTACTAGAGTAGGATATTGTGTGAGTTTATCTATAAGACTAGAGTGAGGTATTGTGTGAGTTTATCTATAATACTAGAGTGGGGTATTGTGTGAGTTTATCTATAATACTAGAGTGGGGTATTGTGTGAGTTTATCTATAAGACTAGAGTGGGGTATTGTGTGAGTTTATCTATAGTACTAGAGTGGGGTATTGTGTGAGTTTATCTATAATACTAGAGTGGGGTATTGTGTGACTTTATCTATAGTACTAGAGTGGGGTATTGTGTGAGTTTATCTATAGTACTAGAGTGTGGTATTGTGTGAGTTTATCTATAATACTAGAGTGGGGTATTGTGTGAGTTTATCTATAATACTAGAGTGGGGTATTGTGTGAGTTTATCTATATTACTAGAGTGGGGTATTGTGTGAGTTTATCTATAATACTAGAGTGTGGTATTGTGTGACTTTATCTATAGTACTAGAGTGTGGTATTGTGTGAGTTTATCTATAATACTAGAGTGGGGTATTGTGTGAGTTTATCTATATTACTAGAGTGGGGTATTGTGTGAGTTTATCTATATTACTAGAGTGGGGTATTGTGTGAGTTTATCTATAATACTACAGTGGGGTATTGTGTGAGTTTATCTATAATACTAGAGTGGGGTATTGTGTGACTTTATCTATAATACTAGAGTGGGGTATTGTGTGACTTTATCTATAATACTAGAGTGGGGTATTGTGTGAGTTTATCTATAGTACTAGAGTGGGGTATTGTGTGAGTTTATCTATAGTACTAGAGTGGGGTATTGTGTGAATTTATCTATAATACTAGAGTGGGGTATTGTGTGACTTTATCTATAATACTAGACTGGGGTATTGTGTGAGTTTATCTATAATACTAGAGTGGGTTTTTGTGTCAGCTTATCTATAATACTACAGTGGGGTATTGTGTGAGTTTATCTATAATACTAGAGTGGGGTATTGTGTGAGTTTATCTATAATACTAGATTGGGGTATTGTGTGAATTTATCTATAATACTAGAGTGGGTTTTTGTGTCAGCTTATTTATAATACTAGAGTGGGGTATTGTGTGAGTTTATCTATAATACTAGAGTGGGGTATTGTGTGAGTTTATCTATAATACTACAGTGGGGTATTGTGTGAGTTTATCTATAATACTAGAATGGGGTATTGTGTCAAATGCCAGGTCAGGGTAGGCAGTATGCGCTGTCTTACTCATTCATAGTCTTGGTGACCTTCTCAAACAAGTTCACCAGATTGAGCAGGCAGGACATTTTTTGAAGCCAAAATGGCTTGGGTCTCGAATCTGGAGATTTCCTATGCCATTGTTAATCAGGTCCATGATTACCCTTTCCATAACCTTGCATACGAGTTTAGTCAGACTTATGAGTTGGTAGTTTCCTGGGTCTGTTGATGGTCCCCCTCCTTATGTAGAGATGTGAGTGAGTCTGTTAGGTCATGTTTCAAGCTATTTTGTAGGTACCCTAGGATTCTGTCAGGGCCCATTGATGCCATGTTTCTAGCTTTAGAGAGTGCAGTGACAACCTATTATTCTGTGATAACAGGCAAAGGAGTGGTAGAGGGTATTTCATGGGTAGTGATCGAAGGTGATGAGGGAGTGAAATCAGAGCTGAATTTATTGGCCAACAAGTTTGTTAATACTTCTGGCTGAGTATAGGTAGTGCCATCTACAGCCAATTCAGCACATTGTTGAGTGTTTTCCTTAAGATTTCAGACAATTAAAAATGCTTTGCAGTTATCTTTTACTTGGGAGGCTATTTTAGTCTCATATTTAGCCTTTGAAGATTTGGTAAGTTACCTGATATGACGGTTGAGACCAATGAGGGATTTTTTTCTCCAATGAGGGATGTTTTTCTCAGCCGTGCGCTCTCCCACTTACTTTCTAGACAGGAATTTCTTTCTTCTGTTGTAGTCTATTTATGCCAGGGGGTTACCATGATGACTTGTTTTTCTGGCTAGACATGGGTTTAGTTCAGTCAGGTACATTTCAATGCTATTGTTTAAATGGTTGCACAGGGCATTTGTGTATACTTCTGTATAGTCCACTGTATTTTCAGGGTTAGGGGGAGCTTTAAAATTACCTATGCTATCACTTAATAAAAGTTAATTTGCCTTGCAAAAATTCTTTAGGATTTTAGGGTTTGAGGGTTCTATCATTACATTATTTCAAAGGAGACCAAGTAATGATCCAATCCTACCAACGAGGATATTACACTTTGGGGGGTGCAATGATCCCCATGTTTGAGTTCTATGTCAAGGATATTTGAGCTCCTAGAGGGAGTCCAGGAATCCCTGAATCTGTGTGTTAGTGGTTGTGTATGTTTACCTGTTTATGGAGGAGTAGTCCACATTTTCCATGAGTAGTGTGTTGGGCTGAATTATAAGTGATTCTAGTAACTTCAGGTAAGTGGAGTGATTTTCATGGTTGGGATTTGTAGCTAGCAATGATATGAAGGCGAATTTTGTCTGTGGTCAGCTGGACATGGAATAGCTCAAGTGAGTCATTCTGCTTGACCAATCTAGAGGTATGATTGTCTTTTATGTAAATGGAAACACCCCTCGTCCTTTCATTTTTTCCTTTTCAGAGGGTGGTCTGAATGTGTGATAGGCATTGTAGCCTTGCACTGCTGGGGTGCTTTCTGCAGCCTTGAACCACGTTTCTGTACCTGCACAGATGTCAGCATTCTCTATGGTGACAAGAGCTTCCAAGGAGTGTAGTTTCTTGCTAAGACATGAAAAATTAAATTTAAATTGAACAATAGTACCTTCAGCTTAGCATTAAAGGAATTTTTCACATTGGTGAGGGGAACATCTGTGAGTCTTACAATGGAGTCTCCTATGGTCAAGAATTTTGAATGTGTAGTGTTTCACCTTAAGGACTTGCTTGTAGAAACATTGTATATTTTTATGTGCAGTGGTTGGGGTTGGCTTGGTTTTGTCTGCATGTGGTTTCTGAGGGCAGCATATGGGAGCTTTGAGGTTTTGTAAGTAACTCTGCATTTCTGGGTTTCTGTATCAAGTCCTTATTTAGTGAGGGGAAATAATGTGCATGTGCTGACAACCTGACACTAGCAAATCTTGTTTTTGCCTCTGTTCATTCTGCTAGTTACCCACAAGTATTTAGTTTAACATTTAAACTTTTCTTATCCATCAAAAAGTTTACATCTCAGTCTTTAAACTATTGAGTCAGACACATGCACCAGCAGTTACAAAAGTTGAAAAAAAATTACTGAAGCAGCCTTTATATTCACATACTTATGCATGGCTGAGTCCAATGAAATGCAAATACAACTATGTGTCCTCAAGCCAAGATCAATGACTTATAAAGACTGCTACTCAATAACCAGTCTGCACAACCTTCACAAAAGTCCTCTGGTGTCACCCAGGAGGTTCATTTACAAGGGTGAAGACTCCAAAAAAAATTTTTCATGTCTTTGAGGAAACAAGAAATGCAAAATTATCAGCTTCTATAACACTGAATCCACAACACTGCAAACATATAAGTATACAGTAATAGTAATACATATCATTCAAAATAAAAGGGATTTTGAATGATGGTACGTTTCCTTTCTTCATCCAACATTCTTGCTACTAAAATATGTTAACTCCGTGGTTACAGTGCCATGGAAAAGGGAGAACTGCAGAAAGGAAAGTGTTCCTGCTCTGCCTGTGAAGTGTTCCACTTCTAAAAAAAGCTAATTTGAAGACTGGCTCTAGTACAAAACATCAACAATCAAAGTAAGTCTGTTCATCCCCAAACCCATAAAATAGACAGAATACAACCTCGGTGGTGACCCTCAAAGCAAGGAAAACAATACAGAAGGCAAAATCTGCAAGAAAACATAAAGTATTTGTTGTTATTGCTGTTTGATGCTTATATTTTCAGACTCATCAAACAGTTGTTGAAAATGACATGCTCTGAGTTTGCCATATTCTTGAGTGTGATGGACCCATGACCATCTCCTTCATTCGTTAATGTTACTGGCTACTTTCTGGTTCTATTCCTACACACAGGATTATAAGTATATGGCCTGACATCAGCTCATTCTCTTCACTAAACCTGTTTTGGGTCCCAGACTCCCCAAGTAAATCTGACATAGCAATAATCTAATAGTTTCCATTTTTCACTTCTTCTATGAGCTAAAATCATAGCTACCACTTGCATATGACTACCACACTAGTATATTCTATCTCATTGTTACAAACATATATCACTTTATAGCATTTGCATATGTCCTCTCATGTTTATGAAAACAAGTCAGTTGCTCTAGTGTGTACAGATATGCGCCTAAGTAATGTACACACATGCACACACACACACACACACACACACACACACACACACACACACACACACACACACACACACACACACACACACACACACACATAATATACACATATACACATGTTAAGACTAGTGCTGTGGCACACAAGTTGGACAAATACTCCATGCGGCAGTGTATTTTTGTTAAAGCAGCTGCATATGTGTTTAAACAAGTCCCTGCATGTGTATTATGTAAACCTTGCAATGGTTCTGTTTTAGTTGTAGAATGTCTACTCTCAGGAAATGCACACATTTGATTATTAAATCAATTAATGAACTAAATAGCAGGATAAAAATGACGGCAACTAAGGTTCCAGGTGTTTCATTATGAAACCATAACAAACCATATGTTACATTTCTGAAAGAAAAGTGTACTTCGGTACAATGCCACATGTTAGGAGAGAGGGAGGCATTGCAGGTAGGAAAGTAAGAGATGCTTGCAAGGAAAACCTGACAAGATTCAAGAAAATATCTTTGGAGAAAGCAAATAATGTCCAGAGTCAAGCAAACACTAGACAAGATGGAGTGCAATCATACTCAAGTGAATTACGTGGCGCACAGAAAGCCTATGCAACAGTATCAATATTTGACAAACATGTTTTGTAGGTAGGCCAAGATGTTGCACGAATTGGTAAATTTTATGCATATTTTCTCTGACATTTGTGTGAAAACAAAGTGTGAAAATGACACATACAAGAATTATGCTTACCACATTGTGATTTCAGTGGAATCCGGATAAAGTCAGCTTGTCATAATTTCTGATTTTGTGGATAACCATAGAACAGTGGTAACTGGCAGAGTAATTGACTTGCTTGGACCTATAACATTTGAAGTGCTTCATGTGGCATTCAAATCTTGAAGGAATGGCAGGATGTTCCTCTGTTAGACTATGATATGTCACTTGCTTTATTCAGAAATCTACTCGTAGCTACTACCACCCTACATGCTAACACATATTCTACTTGTAGGGCATGACACGCCCACGGAAGTGGTACAAATGGAAAATGTGAGTTTATTTCTTTTACGCTTTAAGGGTATAGATACATCTGCTGATATGGTTCTTTACATTTCTTGATTACTGTTGTCAGTGACCTGGGTAAAATTCTGAAATTAAGATCACCTCTACTGTAGGAGGTGTGACCACATAGACCACATAATCATGGCAACACAATACAAATAAAATATTCTGTTGCACATCACTTTGAAGAATAACTTGACTATGGTAGGGAAAACAAATGTATGGTCTGAAACGTATTTTACTACTATTAAGGGCTTAGCTTTAACAAATTAATATATTCTCTATTTCACCTAGCTGTAAACCATAAAATGTCTACTACCAGCAAAGACAATAAGCATCCTTAGACAGTGCATGATTTATTCCAAGGTTTCCTTTACATAGCTTGAAAGTATAAAATATGGGCAGACACATGCTATAGGACTCACTATAAAATAAATGCAGCTTGCAAAGCAGCATAATAGATTATATTTTTGCTCTGAACAATTACTTGCAGTAGCCTGTTAAATTTTTAATGAAAACTAAAGCAAACAGTTACCACTTAGCAGACTACTGCAGTGTATTAGGTGATGCAAAGAACTACAGCTCAGCATGAAATGTAGTTTTTAATGAGTTTCAGCAGAGTGAAAGAAACATTAGCATCAAATAAATAGGCTATCTCGTAAGAAAAGCATGTCTGCCTTGCCTGGAGTTGCTCCTCCCCCACAGTAATGACAATGTTCATCTGCAGCTGTAAGGTTTTCTTAACTTGTTTTACTTTTTTGCCACTTTTCCCTTTCTGGATTCTTCCATGTGTTCCATACTGAATGATATTTCCATTATACCATCTGAGAAAGAGAAGATACAAATGATCAGAGAAAAAAGGCTGCCATGAAGAGCGGAATTTGGGCAAAAGTAGTGCTATGAAACATCAGCACAGAACAAAAGTCCTGAATGGGGCAGCTTTAGATTAGAACTATATGAAGCAAAGGAATTAGAATAAACAAGGTGCACTCTGATTCCACAGTTACACTGAAACACTGCTCATCAGAAAATGAAGACTGCTTAAACAAAAAAAGTGGGGAAAATGTTCTGTCTCACAACAGAAAAGAGTTTATTTTTGTACTAATTATGGGGTGAGTCAGAGTGTCTATTAACTGTGGGCTATAACAATACTTGGGTGAATATGTGTTGCAAGTCTGTGTTCTATTGGTGCTGATGTCAGTACAACACAGACCACTCTGAAGGTTGATTACATCTGAAAGGTATAAAAGAAATACTTACACCTGTATGGAAAATTATTATATACTTCTTGTTTTGAGAGGGGATATTACAGATGATTAAGTGTCCAGTTTTTACACAGAATATACATTATGCAAGCAATAATGCCCATGTTATTTTGGAAATAATGCCCAGATGGGGGTGTTCTGAGACCCAATGCTGCTGGTGTATTTACTTTATTTTTTGGTCCCTTATTCTTAAAATGTTTGGTTTGCCAGTAATTCATGCTAACACAAATACTTTTATTTAAGCAAGTTTGTAGTTTTTATAAGAGCAATAATTAATTAATTTATTTATTTATATATTTAATTTATTGCATTTTTTTACCGGGATGGTCCACTGGGCCTAGGTAAGCCCATTTTCAGTGGAGGCCTGGGGAGAAAAGCTCCAACATAATATGACAGTACATACAAAAAAATAACATGCATTTTAGAGTACAATACAGTTACAATGGAGTAAAACATTGAAATTGACACTAATACAGAGTTTATACAGAGATACTACATTAGGAATAATGTAAGCCCCAGCGGGTCAATATTATATACATATTCACACACTTTTATATACACATTTACACACCTTGTGTAGAATTAGATGATTGTAGAACAGCTTTGAGGATTAATTATTATTTCGTTGTGGGTGTTAGTAGCAAATATTTAACAGTTAGAGTTTGAGTTCATGCAGTTGTTGTGGTATGATAATATAAGAGAGATTTAATGTGCATAGAGATTGAATAGGGAGAGTTTAAAAGTGAAGAGGCAGATATTTAACAAGGTTTTGCTTTGGCACATGAACAGTGACAGAGTGAAGAGAGATGTTATTGTAAGGATGACTTAAAGAGAACAGGATTACTTATGGTTTTGATAGAAGGTGGGAGAGCATTCCAGAGTTTAGAGACTGTGACAGAGGACAGCATTTGACCAGCTGAGAGGTTTGGTTTGTCAACTATTAGCAATGATGTGTTTTATGATCTAAGAGGTCTGCTGGGATGATAGGTGGACAGTAAAAAAGATAGAGAGGGGCAACTAGATGGTTTGTATATAAGTTTACGTGCAGTAGTTAGTTGACTGTATGTGAGGTGTGGTGGCAGTTTGAGACGGTTTAGTTGGTGTAAGGATAGACAGTGATGGGATGAATATTTTGACTTAGTTATGAATTTGGCGATCTTATTGTAGCATGAGAGAAGTTTGGTTTTCAGTGAGGACTGTATGTTGGTGAGGAGGGGAGCACCGTAAAGTAGGGATGGAAGAAGGAGGGCAGAGACTAAAGCTTTCTTGGCAGTGAAGTTAAGGAAATGCTTGTGTCTATACACAGTACCAAGTTTCTGATGTGTTTTTTGATATTGTTAAGGATGTGGAGGTCGAATGTTAGATTTTCATCAATGATGACCCCTAATAGTTTGGTAGTATTGCTAGTATTAGTTAGGGAATGGATGGAGAATTATTTTCTGTTGAGAGGGGTATTCTTTTTGGGGGTGAATATTATATGCTTAGTTTTACTTGGGTTAAGAGTGAGATGGTTACTTGACATCCAAGCTTCAGTTTCTGTAAAGGCCCGTTGGTAAGTTGCTGGAGGTTGGACGCAGTCTTACAGAGCAGATGACTGTAGAGTCATCGGCATATTGGATAACTGTGCCATGAGTAAGGGTGGTGTGGAAGTTATTGATGAATGCTAAATAGGAGGGGACTAGTATTGAACCCTGGGGAACACCTGTTGTTGTTTTCAGAAATGGTGAGCAGGATTTTTCCATTTAGTAGCTTGTTGCCTGTCTGAAAGATAATTGGAAAACCAGTTCAGGGTGAGGGGTGAGAGACCTAAGTTAGAGAGATTTGTAAGTAGTAGGGGATGGGAAACCGTAAAGCCTTTGAGAGGTCTAGGAAGAGTGAGAAAACTAAGGGTCTGGTATCTCGAGCCCAATTTACTGTGTCCAGAAAGGAAAGGATATGAAAGCAGTACTGATACTATGCCCTGGCCTGAAGTCGTGCTGAGTAGGGGAGAGGATGTGATTATTCACAAGATAGTTGAGAAGCTGAATGTGCACACATTTTTCTAATATTTTAGAGAAGGAGGAGAGGATTGCTATGGGATGCAAACTAGAGATAGAATTTTGGCCGCCTTTATGCAGAGAGAGAACAGATGTTTTCTTCCAAATCCTAGGTATGGTGGCCTCCTTAATGGATCAGTTGAGGAGTATACTGACTGGATATGCAATGGAGTTTGTGGCTAATTTTAGAAATTCAGCTGTTAAGTTGTCTGGAGCATTTGTACATGGTTTGAGTTTATGAAGGAGTTTTTGTATAGTAGAGGTGGGTATTGGTGTGAATATGAAAGTAGTTATAGAGGGGTTTGGACAGGGAGATGATGGAGTATTAGGTGGTTTGTGGTTTGATGGTGTGAAGGTGGAGGTTAGCTTTCAATAAAGTTAGAGTTAAAGAGAGTGGCTATCTCAATGGGAGTTTTGTCAGGGTTTGGGCAAGGATTAGTTTTAGTACCTGGGCAAAGCCGGGAGTTGAGTGCTCCGTAGAACTTTTTAGGGTTGAGGTTGTATTGGTTTGAAAGTGTTCTTTTTTATTTTTAATCACTAGATGTTTTACCTGGTTGCGTAGCTGTTTATATTGGGTGAGATCAGTTGTGTTTTGTTTTTTTTTTTGCCAGGCTTTTCAGGCGTTATCTCTAGCGGACATAATTTCCGTAGTTTGTTTAGTCAGCCAATTGGCATGTTTAGCCTTAACTCTCTTCAGGCGAGGTGGGGCTACCCTATCTAAGATTTCAAGGAATGTTGAATTAAAGAACTCAACAGCATCATTGTGTGGAAGATATTTTAATGGTGTCCAGTTTATATTGCATAAGTCTCATTGAAGGTGGAGGGTGAGAAATTGGATAAATTCCTAATGAGCTTGACTTGGTGTCGGTGTGGAATAGGGGTAATATTACGTATTGAAAAAACAAGAAACGAGGTGATATACACGGAGTATACGCCACTTGAAGCACAGGCAATTGCAGATAGCAATAATTCCTTCCTTTTTGTATTACAAAAGCAGGTGAGTGGTTACTGATACTATTTGGTAGTGTACCGGAGGAGATTTTAATTAAAATATCTTCCTATTTTTGAGCCTTTATTTTAGGCTTTGTCCAGATTTCTTTAGCTGAAAGGTCTAGAGGTATGCCAGTGGTTGATCTCTCCCTCTCTCTCTCTCTCACACACACACACACACACACACACACACACACACACACACACACACACACACACACACACACACACACACACACACACGTACTCTGTTTTACAAAATGCATGCTAACACAAATCCTAATTTTCAAGTAACTTTGTGATTTATAATAATGTTTAAATAGTATGCTTTGTCCACAATTTATTTTAGGCTTATCCAGATATCTTGATTAAAGAGGTTGAGAGGTATACAGATCTCTTAACTGCTTCCAGAGATCACTCAGTCACTATGAATCTTCACAATCTCACACACACACACACACACACACACACACACACACACACACACACACACACACACACACACACACACACACAGTCTCTTCTGCTTTCATGCACACATTCACTCACACACTGTGTAAGGTAGTTCCACTGCCACTTGCCAGCTGCTCTAAGGCTCTTAACAGGGTATCTAATTACACTGAGTGAAATTAATACTAATACCAATGGTAATGTTGACCAAGACAGCAAGACTTTCAGGAGTGGCCACAGTGTTGCGAAATAAATATAAGCACTCTCAAAAGTTAAAATATTCTCTAAAAAACAGCCACAATGAAAAGTTTAAATATATTTAATAAAAGAAAAACAGGACAATACTGAATATCTATTCACATTAAACACCAGAGTTTTAATTACAATAAATATTAAAAATAACACAGATGGAAAGATTTACACAGCTACAGAAAAACAGTACTTAACTAATCTTACTATATTTTCCTAAATGATCTAAAAAAGTACTGTTTCCAACTTACTTAACAGAACAAGCCAAAGTGATGTGGGTAAGTGGTCTTTCTTGTCAGATTTCACAAACAGACTGCCCTGAGACTTCTATCTCATCTAGTATTAAAACATCATTTCAGTGCTGGATTACAGATTGACATCAGGTCACCTGACTCTGTGGTTCTCACACTACCCCCTTTACTAGAAGCTGAACCAGGATCTTGCACAAATGTGTCACAAACAATACACACACACAAAGCTTTGTGCTACAGCATCTGGAAGTATAAAACCATTTCATCACTTTCACCCTTCCAGGGTAGCAATTAGTTTACCACTAAGGACAATACAGTAGGAATCCTAGTCCTTGTTTTCATAGACATTGCATCTCTGGCTGCATTCAGACCTACAAGATACAATCTTGATGGCTTATAACAAGTAATTTAATTTCAAGTAATTTTTCTTAAGGTAATCCGGGCTGAGCTTAACCCCTTCCCTTCCAGCGTCCTCTGTTCACGTATACATTTCAACAGTTACCACAATACAGTCTGACATACATGTATATTTCTTTTCTGTCCAGCAGAACCCACTGCTGATACATTTTTAACACAAGCAGCTTTACAAATGCATTTTAACACAAGCATCTGTACAAATCAGTTTGATATACAAATGACATAAAATTCTTTATAAAACTCCAGCTAGCTGTGCTGGCATATGTTACACATGCACTGCCCTACTCTTTGGCATAGCTAGAACTACCTCACATCATTGTACAGCTCACCCCTTTGAAGATCTCAAGCTAGTTTCTCAAGTGACACTGGAGAAACAAGTCTGTCTGGGAATACATTAACCCATACCCTGTCTTGAGATCCCTTTGTGCATTGGGATTGCTGATCCCAGTCCTGGTACAAGGCTTCCCCATTAACATGTCCCCAAGCTCTGCCCAGATTTCTCAAACCTGGGTAGGAGATAGCAGCTGGGACATTACTACCCTTTCCACTGAGTGTCAGTCTGAGCCTCAATGAGGAGATCAATCACCAGATCCCCCTCAGATGACTCCTGCTACCCACTGTAAATAGTCAGCACAAGGACCTCCATATCATGGTAAGGCTTCATGTTAACATGGTACAGTTTGTACCTCTGCCTCTTTCTAGCAAGTTTACCATGTAATTAAAATCACTGACTTTCCTTACAATTTTAAAGGGTCCCTCTTAAGCTGTCTGCAGCTTATTGTGTCTGACAGGAATGAGTACCATAACTTGCTGTCCCACAGCATATTCTTGGGCGCGAGCATTCTTGTCGTACCATACCTTTTTCTGCTGTTGGGCTCCTGCCAGGTTCTCCTGGGCCAAGCCCATGAGCTCCCTTAGCCTTGTCCTGAGGTTTAGGATATATCCCACAACATACTTCTTGTGGGATTCACACTCACCCTCCCACTTATCACAAATCAAATCTAAAGAGACCCTCACCCTATGCCCAAACAGCAACTCAAAGGGTGAAAAACCTGTGGATTCCTGGGGTACCTCTCTGTATGGAAAGAACAGATGTAGCAAATATTTGTCCCACTCTCTTTCAACCTTGTCTGCAAATACCCATGGTATGGTCTTTAGTGTAGAGTCTAAAGTGTCGACAAGACCATTAGTCTAGTGGTGGTTTATAGGTGCTTCACCCTGCAGTGCTTACACAGACAAGCTAGCAGGTCTGACATGAAATTGGCACCTCTGTCAGTCAGTATTTCTCTGGAAACCTACCCTGCTGAAAATCTCTAACAAAGCATTTGCCACCATCTTTCTCAATGAAGGGCAAAACCACTGCCTCAGGGTATCTAATAGCATAATCTACTACCACCAAGATATACTTCTTTTCTGTGGAACTTGGGGTACTCAGAAGTCCCACAGTATCAATAGCTACCTTCTGAAATGGCTCTTCAATCACAGGCAAATGCATCAAAGGAGTTTAAACCTTGTCTTCTCCCTTGCCTATCTTTTGGCACTGCTCACATGTCCTGCAGTACGCTGTTACATCCCTTGCAATCTTAGGCCACTAAGTTCTGCATAATGTCTGTTGGTATGCTTTATGCCCATATGACCTGCAAAAGGAATGTCATGGGTTATGGCTAGCAGTGCCAGACGGTAGGCTTTGAGCACTACCAACTTACTGTATTTATCTCACTGTCTAGCCCTCCTTCAGGGGTCCACTCTTTATACAATCACCCTTTGTTCCAGTATACAGAGTCCCCTTTTCCTTGAGAATTGGGTGCCTCCTTAGCTACCTCCCTCAAACCTCATAAGGTAGGGTCCAAAAGCTGATATTGTCTCAACTCTACCCTTGTGAACCTTCCCAGTTCCCTTTCTAGAGGAAGCCTGGCATCTTCTGACATCAGTGCCTCACTGTCAGCCTGGGTACTACCACTCCCCTCTGTCCTTGCAGTCACCCTGTCCATAGGGACATCAGTACCTACCAGCAGCTGTAGCTCACTTTCAGGCTCATTGCTACAGGGTAGCTCCCTCCCTGAAATAGCCACATCACCAGAACTAGCTTCAGGTTTGAGGTTTATCTGGGTCTCCCCCATGCTACCAGACACACATGCCTGTCTCCAAGTCTGACTTTATTTAACTGCATATACACAAGGTACTGCATTCTCAAAATCATTCCCTATCAAGACATCCACAAGGATATCCTCAAACACACCTACCTGCTTGCTTCCTTTTCCACCATCCCAGTCAAGGTGAAATCTGGCCAAAGGTATTTTGAATGGGGTCCCTCCTAAAGCTCTGATTGGAGTGAACTGCCCAAGCAAATACTGATCCTCTTTAACCACTGCATGCTTCACAATAGTTGTGTTAGAGGCTGTATCTCTCTTAGCAGAGGCCTGCTTTCCATCCACTAAGATAGGATAGGATACAAACTCCAGTGATAGTTTGGTACACCTTTTGTCTCCAGACAACTTACCACTGACATGTTGTCACTCTCACTTGCTGGCTCCCTCACCTTTTGTTCCCCACCTTGCTTCAGTGGGCATCTATGTGCTACATGGCCCCTCTGGTTATATTTAAAACATCTAACCCTTGATCTAACCCTTGATCCTGGCCATGCACCCAAACTACTGGCTTTGCCTGTTACTGGTGGACTCTGTTAGGGTAGTTTAGTCTGCCCACCATGGGTTCCCTTATATCCATGTGCAGCACTTGGTGTCTCTTTCTTGTGCAGTTTTGCCCTGCTTGCTAAGCAGAGATTTCCTTTTCTCCACAGCTCATCTGCAGATTTGCACTCCTGGTCTGCCAACCAGATTCTCATGTTCTCAGGCAAATTGCTAAGGGCTTGTTCCCTCACCAAAGTGTCTGACAGCCTTTCAAAAGTGGTGACCTGACACTCACTCACCCACCCACCTATGAAAATAAGTGCTTAACTCAGCAATATAATCACATACACTTTCATCTGCCTTACATCTATGCTCACAAATCTTATTTTTTTCTGTAAGCTTCAGGTGTTAACTTAAAAAATTCCAATAAACATTGTTTACCTTTATCATAGTTTAAACAATCAGTATCAGACAATTTAGAAACAGCAGTTACAGCTTTACTATGAAGTAGGAGGATTAGGAACCATATGCAGAGCCCTTGGTCAACATTATACTGTTTACATACTCTTACAAACATATGAATAAAGCTATCAAAATTATCACTCTGTAAATTGTGGAAGAAATTTACTGACCTTTATTCCTACTGGGTTCTGTTATTCCCTTCCCCATTATCTCCTTGATCCTGGCAAAGAGTCAGCATCTCCTCCTCATGTTGATGCTGTTTCTCCTTTTCTTCAGCCTCCAAATGCCGCAGTCCTTCTGCTGATTCTAATTCCTTCTGTTTTTCCTGCCACAACCTCTCATTTTCTTCAACTTTCAACTGTTGCAGTTTCTCTGCTGATTCTAATTCCAAGGTTTTGGCCTCCAGTTCAAGTCTTTAACTGTAGATGGATTTTAAGTCCTCTGAGAAAATGGTGTACTGTTTCTAAGGGCTGCACATCACCGTCACCATACTGATTGTTGGTCTGTGCTGCAGCTGCAATTAAGGCTGAAATCATTTTCTCTTTAGTCAGGTTGGTATGCACCAGTCCATTGGCTTTACACACCTTGGTAAATTGGTTCCTTGTCAGCTTGCCATAGTCCTCAGCTGACATCTTGGCCTGCTTTTCCTGACTAAACTAACAAAAATAAATAAAACTGTTGTGAAAATGAAACTCTGTATGTTTACCTTGTGGCTGCTTAGAGTACACATACTTTCCCACAGGCTACTGAAGTTCAGTTAATATCTCACCCATCTGTCACCAATATGCAATAGTCCCAACTCCAGACCAGTAATCAAGGAGCCTTAATCATCACTACTGACACTGATAAGTGAAGTCCGGGAGGAGCAAAAATGAATTTGCACAGTATTTTCAGATACAGTTCTCTGCACCAAGCACAATTTCCTTTATTTTCACATACACACACACACACACACACACACACACACACACACACACACACACACACACACACACACACACACACACAGACACACATACACACACTTGGAAAAGGCTGGCCCAGATTTACCAGATGTGCCCCCTCTGTCCAGACTGTAAGGTAATTACACTGCCGCCAGTCAGCTACTCTAAAGCTCTTACAAGGGTACCCCAGTATATTGAATAAAATTAATGCTAATACAAATGATAGAGTTTGACCAGTGCAGCATGGCTTTCAGGAGTGGCCACAGTGTCACTAAAAGTACTCTTAACATGTTAAACATATTCTCTAAAACACCAGCCGCAACGAAAGGTATAGAAACATTTAATAATAAATAATAAAGTGGAAAACTTGAGAATACTGAATATCTAGTTACAATAAACACCAGAGTTTCAGCCACAGGAAATATTAAACATAACACTGATTGGATAGATTCACACAGATACAGAAAAACAGTACTTAACTAATCTCACTATGTTTTCCTAACTTATCTAAAGCATTACTATTCCCTGGTTACTTACTAAAGCAAGGAAAGATGAAGTGTGCTGATTTGCTTACTGCAGCAAGGCAAGGTGAGGTGTGAGGTTGTGTAAGAGATCTGTAAGAGAGCTTTTCTGTCAGGTTCCAAAAAAACAAAGTGCTGCTGTGAGAATTCTGGAATATCTCTAATATAAAAAATCAGTGCTGGTTATAGAATGACATCACATCTGGTCATCTGGTCACCTGACTCTGGTACTATACACATCCAGAGCTTTGCTAGATCTGTTGCAAAACCTGAAAGCTATAAAACAGTTTCAAAAACTTCCACTCTTTCAGGGTAGCAGTTAGTTCACCCCTAAGGACAAGAAAGTAAGATTCCTAGTCCTAGTTTTCCCAGATATTTTTGTCTCTGGCTGGAATCAGACCTGTAAGCTAAAATATTATGGCCTACACCTATCCATTTAATTTTCAATCTATTTTTTCCCTTACAGAATTCTCTGTTAAAACATATACATTTAATCAGTTATACATGTATGCCAGAAAAATATTATTATCTTTTTCCTGTCCAGAAGGATCCACTGTTGATGCTTTTTAACACAAGCAACTTTATAAATAAATTTCTAACACAAACATCAGTGTGATAGTCAAATGACATAAAATTCTTTACAAAATTCCAGCTAGCTATGCTGGCATATGTTACACATGCACTGCCCTATTCTCCCTGGCACAGATGACACTACCTCATATCATCACACTTAGTCTAGGATTTGTGAGCCCCTTGTGGGGGTGCAGGCTATCTGCTTCAGAGTGTTTGTATTAACAATGTTGAGGAACCTTAGGGCAAGTGTGTTTGTGCTCCTATATGACTCCTAGTTGATGGAAGGATAGTTGAAATCATCCATGACCAAGGTGTTTGGCTGTACAGTGAGTTACTCAAGTAGGTCCAGGTAGGCAGACTGGTTCTCATGGTTTCTGGTGTGAAACCTATAGCTAAAATTGATATGGAAGGGGGTTTTGCCTACAATTAGTTGGACTTGGAGTAGCTTTAGGGAGTTGTACTGTTTGACCAATCTTGAGTTCCATTTGTCTTAAATGAAGATGGCTATACCTCCACGTTTGGTTCTTTCATGCTCCATTTTGAGGTCAGAACATGTGGAAGGCATTGTAGCCTTACATGGCTGGAGGGCTTTTTGCAGCCTTGAACCATGTCTCTGTGACTGTACAGACATCAGCATCTTCCAAGGTAAGGAGTGCTTCCAGTGAGTGCAGTTTCCAGTTTAGACTCCTAGCATTAAGTACCATAACCCTGAGTTTGTCTCTAGTGGATTTTTATGTCAGGAATTTTGTTATTGCATTTCCTAAAAAAGGCACTATGGGGGAGACAAGTACCTTTGCCAGTAACTGAAATCCAAGAGGTGAGAGGTGAAGATATTCTCTGGCAAAGCAGCATGGTCTGTCGACCATATCTTCACAGGCTGACAGATACTGGATCCCCCTGAATTGACACCAGAAGCTAAGCCAATTGTTGAAGTCAATATCAGTGTGAGAAAATATGTGCGGGTGAGGTTCTTGAAACACAGTAGTGATAGTACCCAGTTTCAAACCACAAACGAAGTTACACCAAAACCAGTTTATTCGATAAAGCTTTCAGGTCTACACCCTTCATCAGTATAATTTTACAACAGAAATGAGACATTTAAGTAGGAGAACCAATTAAACAAATGCTTCAGCCCAACCTACTCACTCACTAACCTAAAAATTATTTAAATGGGCAACCCCTTATAAATATCAGTGTAAGAAGGTATGTGAGGGTGGGGTCTGTCTCATAAATATCAGTGTAAGAAGGTACATGAGGGTGAGGCTTTTCTCATAAATAGTGTAAGAAGATATGTGAGGGTGGGGTCTGTATCATAAATATCATAGTGAGACTGTACATGAGAGTGGGGGTAGCCTAAAATTGTTTTAGGAAGGCTTCAACAGGTATTCTTCAAAGTTTATAGGTTAGAAAACCCCTAGCATTTGTTACATTTATAGGGAAATGTCTGTCATACTTGAGACTAAGAAGATGAGAAAAAAAAAACATTTTATACCATGAATTAGGACCTTAAAACAAGTTCTGGAGGAGGTAGGTTTGGGAAATATTTTTGTCAACCCTCAAGAGAGTAGGCTAGGATAGAAGCCAGGGCACTGGAAAACTGAAATTTGTTCACAAATGAATGCATGTTTTTTGGGATTTTCCAAGACTTTATGCATTTTGAGATATATGATCTTCAGAAGTTACTGTTGAGAAGGGGAATAACTCCAATATGCCTCTTCAGGTGATCCAGTACAAATGTTAAGACATTTTTATACCTCAGTTTTCCAGCTCCAGTGCTTCAGCCCTGCGTAACAAACTATTCACTCATAGGATGGAATGAAAGAATACCGGCAGAGGTCAGAAAAGATTCGCACTATGCCTGACCAAAACATTACTTTATTGGTAAACACTCAAAATATAAAACTGATAATTTCCTTTAAAAGCTCAAACATATACTTTATAGTTATCAGAAGAAACAAATAAATACATAGTCTAAATAACCTAAGATGTTTTTAACTTTATTATCTTTAAATACCACTGGCTTAAACAATCCTAGCAAGAGATCAAATCTATTGACATATTTAAAACTGAACAAAGCACAAATTGGCTTCCTTCAAGAAACTCGTTTCAAAACAAATGACAATTACAAATGGAATCCTAAGGGATATATGATATTGGCACAATCCACTTATAAGACAAAGACAAAAGGGGTAACAATTTTATGGAAAACAAATGTGATTAACCCAGAAATCATTTTTAAGTATGAAGATAAAGAAGGCCTTATGGCATTAGTAATAGTTAAATATAATAACAGAATATGGACCTTATGGCATTAGTAATAGTCAAATATAATAACAGAATATGGACCCTAGCCAATCTATACTGGTTCCCAGGCATTGGAACAGGAACTGTTAAAAACACTTGGATTTAATTTCCAATAATTATAAAGGCAACCCAATATGAGGAGCAGATTTTAACTGTATATTTGATATTTCTGAAACTGCAAATAAAAGACCACTGCATACATCTGCTGTATCAAAAGCTTTAAACAAGTGGGTAAAATCATTTCATCTTGTAGATACTTTAAAATTTAAAGAAGATAAATCTTTGTTGTTTTCCCATCAAGATCACAGATTTGGTACCCCAACTAGAATAGATAAAATATTTTCTGCACATGACTTGCACTCTAAAATCTTTAATTTCTCAATTACTCCCTACCCCTTTTCAGACCACAATTCATAGATACTAAAACTTCAAAATGGGTACAAACCATTCATCTTTAACTCTAGAATTCCAGCACATATAACTAAAATTAAAGAGTTCAAACCCCGGTTATTATCTTAATTACAGTTCTTCTTAGATATTAGCTAGACTACAGAGATAAATACAATAATGATATGGGACTCATTAAAAGCTTACATATATGTGAAAACCCTAACTTGATATAAAAAACTCAGAGAATGGGATTCTGAATTATTAGATCTACAATCCAAACTTTTGTCAGTAAACGCTGAAAAAAAATCAAAATCATATGGTGATGAAAAAGAAAGTAGAAGTATTAAACAATAAATACAATGAAATTCTAACGCATACAACTACTTTAGCTTTAGAAAAACTAAAAATTAATACCTTGGCACTTCTCCCAAATATCTACATAATTTATCCACAAGAATTAAAATAATCAAAAGCTAATAACATTTAAAGTATCTTCCATGAAAAGAAAGGGGAAAATGTCTTGGATATAGGTGACATTCTTGATGCCTATAAAAACCATTATATGGAGCATTTCCAAAAAGAAAATATATATATCGATCAATTAAATCTAGATGAAAAATGTTCTAATATAAAAAATACCAGAAAATTTAAAACTAGATCTGCAAGCACCCATATCCTACAAAAAAAAATACAGATACAATAAAAGAGGATAAAAATAATAAAGCTCCAGGTATATATGGCATAATTATGGAAATATATAAACATTTTCCTTCAAAGATACTATTCATCTTCCATAAAACTCTATTAGAAATCCAGTCACAGGCTTTAATACCACCTTCTTGGAGATACACCAATCCTAAAGGAAAACAAATCCCCAAACCTCTGTACCTCATATAGACCTATATCATTATTAAATAATGACTATAAGATATTCATGACAATATTAACTAACAGAATGAAAATACCACTATCCAAAACAATAAATAATGATCAAACTGGATTTATATATCATAGACACACACACATGACAATATTAAAAGGATAATTTCTCTTATAGATTATGTTAATAAAGAAAATAAAGAAACACTCATAATTGGCTTAGATATAGAGAAAGCCTTTGAGTCCCTAAATTGGGACTATTTATTCAAAATCCTAATGCTATTTGAATTTCCTACATCCTTTGTTCATCTCCTAAAGAATATATATACAAATAATTTAGCATATGTCAAGTTACATCCTTTTACCTCTGAATTTATGCATATAACAAAAGGAACTAAATAAGGATGTCCTATGCCACTGATTCTATTTTATTTATTTATTTATGTTTGTTGACCGGGAGTGTCCGACTGGACGTAGGTCCATTTTCAGCAGAGGCCCGGGGAGAAAAGCTCCACAGTTAAAATAAACAGACAGTAGTTACATTGGATTACATAGCGATTCACAATTTACATAGCAATTACTTACAACATATTTACAGATGAAGAACATATTTGCTCTGGCTATTGAAATATTGGCTGATTCAGTTTGTAACAATATAAAAATAAAAGGAATAGATCATTATCTAATACAAAAGAGACATTAGAAAAATTAGATATGTTAATTGACAAATTTCACATGACTTTAGGACTCAATTTCAATATTCAAAATCAAAATTGTTATTTTTAAATAAAAAAAGAATTGCAGACTAAGGGGGATCACATCATAGGGAAACAAGAATCTACCTTAAAATATCTAGGAATTGAGTCATGCAAGGATAATGATGAATTAGTCTCAAAAAACTACAATAATATCAATACAATTAAAATCTCTGTGGAAAAATGGAACAAAATAATATTAACATTTGAAGATAGACTACAGTTAACAAAAATGGTTTTACTGCCCAAGATACCTATATATAGCCTTGGCAATACAACTGTTACCAGAAAAGGATATACTTAAAGAAATAAATTCATGCCTAATAAAATTTTTATGGTTTCCCAAAAGAAACAGAATAGCTTTAATACATCATATCAGACCATGGAAACAGAGAGGATTACACTTTTTTGATATAGAAACATATATAAAAGCATCAATATCTAAAACAATCTCAGACTGGATAAGTCCAAATGACTCTGCAAATTGGAAAGAATTACTAACTGTGATATCAATAAATTATTTTGATTTACAAAAAAAAATTTCAAATAACAGATAAAAGCAATTTGCCATGGCACATATTATGTATTAGTATGCAATATAATGTAACTAAACTCACTAAAAATTGTATGATTAATTATTACATTGACTCATTTATAGGTTCATAGGTTCATAGGTAGGTACTAGGCTATCTTCCCGAAGGCATTTATAAGCCTAGCCAGAATGTGTTGGCTTTCGCCGCCCCCTTAGATTAGTTCCCTGTGCCTCTTTCCAGCAGAGCTACTGAAGTGATCCCCGGGGTAAACTTTTTGTTTCCCATCCACTCGTCAAGGTTTCTCTTGAAGAGTGTTAGCAAGGAGCTCTGCCTAATATAGATTGGAATCTTGTTCCAAAGCATGGGAGGTCCCTGTGACAGGAATCTATCCCTCCAGCACATCCTGTTTATTGTTGTGGTGAGGTTTAGATCCCTAGAGCATGTGGTTCGAGGGGATAAGCTTTTCTTTAGGTGGAGCATGTCGATCAGTTCTGGGTTGGACATGGCGTTGTATGTCAGGCAGAGATCACCTCTGAGTAGGCGGTATGTAACCGAGTTCAGCTCTTTTCTTCAGTCGAGCTGTGTAGGGCATCTGTTTGAGGCCAGTGATCCTCTTGGTGAGGTACTTCTGTGGTCTTTCCAGCTGTTGCAGGTGTCTTGTAAGATACATCCCAAATGGGGCGTTGTACTCTATGATGGGTCTGATAAGCGAGGAGTAGAGGGGCACAATGACCTCTTTTGATCTGGATGCGAACCCTTTTGTGATAAGGTGTGCCACGTAGAAGGATTTTCTAACCACTTTGGCAATGTGATTATCAAAGGAGAGTTTACTGTCTACTTGGGTCCCCAGATCCCTTATTACATCTTCTGTTTTTAGGGGACTACCACCTATGTGGTAGTTCGTGGGTACTTTGTTTTTTCCAAAGGGGATGACTATGCACTTTTTGGCATTTAGCTTGAGGCCATGATTTTGACACCAGGTGTCCATCTCAGTGAGACCCTTTTGGAGGATGTCTGTGTCAGCTGGAGAGTCAATTATAGCCCCTAGTTTGCAGTCGTCTGTGAACTTGGTCAACCATAGTCCTCCTGTGCTTGTCTGTACCTCTGAGAAGTATATGCCGAACAGGAGGGGTCCTAGGACTGAGCCCTGGGTAATGCCACTTGTAACCGGTTTAGAGTCAGACCTAGCTCCTGCAACTCTTACCATGTGGGTTCTGTCCGTGAGCCAGTTCACAACCCATCTTGTGATGTAGGGGTTTATGTTCAGGCTGGTGAGCTTGTCTATAATACCAGAATGGGGAATGCTGTCAAAGATCTTTCCGAGATCTAGGTAGGCTGTGTGTACCACCTTTCCCTTGTCTATAGCCTTGGTAACTGTCTCCAATACGTCCACCAGGTTTAGGAGGCACGATCTTCCCTTAACAAAGCCGAACTGGGCAGGATCCAGTGTTTGCAGGTTCCCAATGTCTCTGTTAATGAGTTCCATGATGATGTGCTCCATAGCCTTGCAGACCAAGCTAGTCAGGCTTATAGGGCGATAGTTCCCATGGTCTGTTGTGGCTCCATCTTTGTGGAGTGGAATAACCATTGCTGTGCACCACTCTATGGCTATGTAACCTGTGGAGATGCTGAAGGGTTAGTTCTTCTTTGAGCTCATGCAGGGTGCAGCCTGGGACACCGCCCGGTCCCAATGATGCTGTGTTTTTGGCTTTGGAGAGGGCTGTTTAACCTGAGTGTCTGTGATTTCAGGATCTCTACATTCTTCTGGTATGGTTATGGGCCCTTTTGGGGTTGAGGGGGGGGGGGTGAAGTTTGAGCTGAACCTGTCTGCCAGGATGTTGGCAATATCAGTCGGTTCAATGTATTTTGTACCATTCTGCACTAACTCCAAGCAAATCTGAGCATTGCCACTTAGATTCTTGACATAACTAAAGAATGCCTTGTGGTTATCTTTGGAGTCCTTGGCAATTTTTCTTTCAAAACTCGCCTTGGATGATTTTATGAGGGATCGTAGTTTCTTGCTGATACTGATCAGGTATGTCTTCCCTTCTTGGGATTTTACTCTTTTCTGTACTAGTTTCCTCCTCCTATTGTATAGCTTGTTTATGGCAGGAGTCCACCAGACTGGCTTCCTTTTCTTGGAGGAGTGAGTCTTGGTTTTGCTTGGGATAGCATGATCCATGCATTCTTGTAGGTGCCCGTAGAATGCATTAGTAAAGGATTTTGCAGCTTGGACAATGTTATCCATTAGCATGGGAGCTTTGAAACTTTCCACCTCAGTCTTAAGTAATGTGAAGTTTGCTTTTGAAAAGTTTTTCATGGTGGTTTCCTTACCCGGGGGTGGGGGCGGAATGTGGATATCCAAAGTGACTTGTTTATGGTCAGATCTAACCAATGAGGGGTTGACCTCTGGTGTGGAGCACCGGTCGTCCATGTTGGTGATGACCAGCTCCAATATCTTGTCACCTCTGATGGGAGTGTTGACCAGTTAATCCAGGGCATTTGAGTTTATAAATTCTAGGAAATGTTTGGCAAGGGAGTTAGTACTTGAGTAGTTCTCCCAATTAATGTTTGGGTAATTTAAATCACCCAATATTAGGGTGTTTGGTAGGACCTTTATATTTCCCAGCATTTCCAGAAATGCAGAATGGGGGTCCTGGGACATGGTGGGTGATCTGTAGTAAGCTACAATTTGAATTGCAGTTTTGCCTGTTGTTAGTTGCACGTGGATGATCTCTGAAGCCACTAACTTGGAGTTGTGGGTAGCCTTGATGAATATGGATATGCTCCCACCTTTTGTATTTCGGTCCTGGTTCTGTGGCCGAAATGTATGGTATGAGTTGTAGCATGGTAGTGCTGGGGTGCTCTCTGGAGCCTTAAGCCAGGTTTCAGTTACTGCACATATATCAATTTTCTCCATACTGCGGAGTGCCTCGAGTGTGTGCATTTTGAGGTTTAGAGTTCTGGCACTGAGTAGCATTATCCTCAGTTTTTTGTTACTTGTGCTTTTTATGGTGGTGGGTTTGTCTTTTGAGCCTTGCCTAAAAAATGCACTATGGGGGTGGCAAGAGCCTTGGCCAGTATTCAAAAGCCTAAGGGTGACAGGTGCAAGCCGACTCTAGTGAAGCAGTGTGGCTTGTCGAGTATGTCATCCCAGGCGGACAGACACTGGATCCCCTTTGAATGACACCAGAAACTTAGTCAATTGTTGAAATTGATAATTTTTTCTTTATACTGTGGTATCATTGTTGGTGAGGGCAGGATGCTACTCAGGGTCAGGGTTATACTGGTCTGGGCTACAAGATCTGAGATCTCTTCCATGTCTCTTTTCATGTAGTACAGGGAGCTACGGCTCAGGTCATTCACACCAATGTGGACAATGATATAGTCATATTTGTACTTGTTCTGGAGTGACCTAAGTGCTTGTGTTATGTGGCGGATCCTGGCACCTGACAGGCAGCTAACAGTAACCTTCTCCTTATTCAGCCTAGTGAGTGGGACGTCAGTGTGCCTGACTATAGAGTCACCTATTACTAGTATGTTGGGTATGTTATTTTGCCTTAAAGGCTGTGATTGCATAGCACACTGGTTTTGTGAAGTATGTGTTTCATGATTTGTGTTGGGGGTTGGAGGTTGCTTGGATGTCTGCTTTGCAGGTCTCTGTTGCTTTTGAAGATTTTTGTTTAGAGCCTCCGAGTATGTTTTTGTGTATTTATGTGTGTCTTTTACCGGTGCTGGTTTAATAGGTCTATGTGAAACTGGTGGTGTGATGCAAGTATTTCCCTTCTCTTCTTGACTGTCTGATCCAGCCTTGGATTGAGAGAGCTTAGCCTCCAGTTTGGCTGTATAATTGCATCTTTCACATGTATTAGTGTTTGGTGGTAGGAGGAGAGGGTTGTCTGTGTACATGAGGCAGTTGTAACATTGCCTCAAAATGCCCAGATTCACCAGTTGGACTGGAGAGTACACCTGAAACTGCCTTTTGGACATGCCTGTATAGGTACAGTGAATTGTTTTACTGAATGGCTGGTAAGGTCGAATAGAGAGCCTTGTCCTTATGTACAGTATAGTGGTGTCTAGTGCTAGGGTTTATAAGTGCTTGTTATGAGTTTTGAGCTAATGCCGGGCTGGGAAATGAAATGAAAGGAAATGAGTGCTTCAGTTGAAAGTTTGTCTAGTTCCAAGGGAAAAATTGAAGAGGAGACGTTGTGGAGCCGGGAATACTTATACCCTTGCTAACCTTTTAGCACCATTTATAGTCACAAAGAACTTTCCACATAAAATATATAGAGAAATTATCAATTCCTGGGAACAGAAAGGATTTGTTTGTTGGCTCCAATGTATCAAAGAACTAAAAGTTTTAGATATGCTACTAATAAAAACAACATGCAAAATTTCCACAATAGGACTGGCTAACTTTATAGAGTATTCTGTCATATTCATAAGATTTAAGTAGAATAATTAGCAATTCTTCATTTAAAGAAATACCTAAATTTACGAAATACATATATGAAATCATATATAATGACTTTGGCATGGGAAACAGTATTTCAAAATTTTACAAAATATTGATAAACTATAAAACAACACCCAAAACCTCATATTGGAAATATATAACAAAAAGGAAACTCAATATAAACTATATAACTATAAATATATAACTATATAAATATAACTGAAGATATTAAAAACAAATATCTTATTATTGATAAAATATACATCCTTTACACAATACTGGAAAGTTTTTAATTGGAAATGCTTGCACAGAGCATTCTTAACCCCAGACAGAATCAGTAAAATTAGTTCTTCCATAAAAGGAATATGTTGGAGATGTGAGCAAGTACACAATGCAGATTGGAACCACATTTTATTTGATTGCGTTAAAATTAAGCCATTTTGCAATGGTATTAATAATTTTTTACAAGCTTTATTTAATGACTCAATTTATTAAACTAAAGCTCTTGTATTATTAAATGTGAACAAAGGTCCTCATTTGAATAGGTCAAACATATATCTAGTATGGACTATACTTGCAATTTCAAGGAAGTGTATAACAAAAAGGTGGAATACAAACACAATACCAACTTTGGAGACTTCTACAGCCTACTGAAGACCACAGCATTATTGGAAATTAAAATTAAAATTAAAAAACTAAGAATTTATCCAAAGCCATTTATCAACAACCCTTGGGGTAAAGTCTTATCGTTGATTGACACCATACAATAATTGATCAGATACTCTGATAATGGATTGGACATACTTATAAATTAACTGCATACATTAAGATCTGTTATAGAGTCAGGCTAATGTAAATAGTTTACATAGTTATTTAAGATATTATGTATAAATACTATGGAATTCATTCAAAGGTATTTGAACAATAAAAAATATTTTTGAGAAAAACGAAAAGATTTGCATGACAAGGGAATAATTATCAACAAAGCACACAAATGTACAATAATTAAAAGTCTGCAGAGGTATAGCCTGGGTGAGGTCAAGTGTTCACTTACCCTGGTTGCTATGTGTTGGGGGGGACATAATCAGCAAATAGTGACCAGCCAGTCTATGGACACTGAGTCTTCTGTCTGGACTGAGGCACTTCATATGTGGTATAAGGTGTAGCAAATTGTTTGCCACTATCTGTATCCCTTCCATAGCATTAGTTATGCTGCTCCAGGATATACTACAAACTATATTAATACAGTCTACACAATATGTCTTAAATTGTGACTGCAAAGGTTCTTATTTTATTTGTTTTATTTTACATTTGTGGATTTGTCTGACTGGGTTTGGTCAAAAAAACTTTCTCATTGGGGGCTGGGGAGAAACATTTTGAAAAAGGCATTCAGTAATACACATGAACTGACATTAAGTAATATACACTATAATTACACAGTCATTTGCTAATGAGATTACATTCATATGGAATAAAAGCAAACTATTACAGTATGAAAGGTACTTATGCATTAGTATGTGGTGAATATTGAGCATTTGAAGAGGTATATTAGTGGGTTTGTCTCAGAGAAAATAGAACACATGATTAGGAATGCAAAGAAATTGAGATGAGGGAAGGAACTAGGCAGGCCACAACGTCAACATTGTGGTTAAAAGTTAGTGTATAAAGCAGGTTCATTGATAGCTGATATATATATATATATATATATATATATATATATATATATATATATATATATATATATATATATATATTTATTTATATAATGATATAGCAATCATAAAGCTTATAGTAGAAACATAGAGGTGGGGATGAGCAGTATTACAAAACTATGCATAAGGCTGGGAGATGCTAGTAGAACTATTCAGGTTTTGGTGAATACAAAATGTGGGCATAGGATTCTGAATGAAATAAATGGTTTGACAATATGGCAGGCTGAAGATAACAGGAATGTTTATACTGGAGATATACAGGATTAGATCCATTGATTTGATAATTGAAGTTTTAGTTGTATTTTAAGGAGGTTTTCATTCAGAATGAATTTTGGTGGTAGTGGAATGTGGTTTCATGATTTAGCTACACTATTTGAATACAGACATCCATCTGCAGTATTAAATGATTTAGTTAGAGTGATTAGTCATTTTTCTCTACATGGTAAAATTCTCTTGGGGATAATAAAGTTAAGGGCTGTGTTTTGTAGTTACTGAAAGTTAAGTAGTGATGTGTTCTATTCCTATAGTTTACTGTAAATTTGGCTATTTTATTGTAGCATTGCTCAGGTTTGAACAGTAGTGACACTTGAAGATTAGTGTAGATTGGGGCAAAATAGAGCAGAGATGGCAGTAAGTAGCAGATGCAATGCATCATCTGAAATCAGTGATCTTGAGTTTTACTCTCTATGATGTAGCCAGTCTTTGATTTTTTTTTTTTAACCACGTGTGATACATGGTTGCTTAATTTCACCTGGTATTCTATGATTACACCAAACGAGTGTGTGCAGTTTACTTGTTCTGTTATGGCGCTGTTGTCAGAGACAACAGTGACTATTTATAGAAACTGGGAACAAAATAAAGGACCATTTGAGTTAACACACAGAAGTTGTCACAGATCACAGACAATTCACCTTGAAAATCAATAAGTTCGGCTCCAAAAGAGAAACATTTGAAAATGACTTTAATATAACTTTAAAAGGAATTAATCAAACTGTGAGTTAACTGCTGTGTGTTAGCCCAAACGGTTCATTATTTTGTTCCTACTAATGTGTTTTGGGCTGTTTCTGTACACTGCAATTTTGTTTAAAAGTTTGTTTTTTCAGCAGCTTTGAGCCACACCAGCAGCTTCACACTTGTGATTGTTGATTATGAACATACTTTTCTTCAATTCTTTATTTAACACCAATGGAGAGTGTAACCGGTGAGTGCTCTTTACACTCAACATGTACTGCTGCAATGGTTAAGAAAGAAAGCATTTCCACTTGGTTATCCAACACAGGGGGCGATCTTACACAACTGATGGTGCTTCTGTGCCAACAAGTTACAGAGATGCATACAACATTAGAAAAACTACAAAACATAACAAACTCCAGGCTAGAGGTTAGAAAAGCCCCCATTAACACATGTGATCTTACATTAACAAGGGAGACTTTCCAAATGATGTTTTATGGTTTGGTATCAACAGTGGTACTGGGAATGATTCAAACTGCAATGCTAACACCAAATTCCATGATTGCATTAGCAAAGACCGCTCATTTCTTTCCAATGGGAACCATAGTCAAAACCAGCAGCCACCAAAAAGATTTCAGAAGAAATGTAACGAACTGGAAATTAAACTTGGAAAGGTACACAGTCTACAATGAGATAACTTATTTTTAAATAAGTGTATTAAAAAAAAACATGTTCCCAAAGGTTTGAACATACAGACTGAGGACAGTGAAATTTCTGAATTATTGATCATGTTTGACCTGCATGGTGTGGAGCTGATGCATTTTGTTATTAGGTCAAACAATGGTAGAATAAACTAACTGTTGGATGAACTTAATATTCTTAATGAAGAGATAGTACATGATCTTCTTTTTGAATTGAATGTGTGGAAGTATGATAATGTATGATAGCGTATGATAGCATATGACAATGTTTAGTTAAAGTTAATTTAGAATGTAAACAAAAGAAGTTTTGTAAGGATGAAAAGGACTATGCTAACCATACTGCCTACCCACTACCTTATGCCTATTATTCTAACTCTAGGGGTTCAATACACCCTGACAACCATTTTAGGGGTAATAACCAAAATATGGGAAATGATAGAGACTTTGTTACACAAGACCATCAACACCAAAACTTTAGAAATAATGCCACTGTTCAGGGTGGGGAGGGTGACACCGAGCATGAAACTAATTATCCACCCTTAAGACATGCTGAGGGGGTAGGGAACAGGAACATACAGCAGGGCATTTTATTTCAGGCTCATACACTGAAGGGGGAGCATAACAAAGGGAGGGGACAATTTTGGAGGAACAACCACAGAAACAACAACTTGAACCAGTAACAGAGCAAGCAAAAAGTTATTTAACAGAACAAACTACTTTCAAAGACATTATTACGGCCTTTGAAAGAAAAAAAATTATCATTCCAAAGGTTTAAAATTTTTAATTACATTGACTGAGACATCAACAAGACCCATTTTACCTTTTTAAAATAGAGATAGCAGATCCACTTATTAAGTTGTAATTGTTCACAAGGGAATTTAATGTTTAACTTGTGTTCAAAAATGAAACACCAAGTGACATTATCCATCCCACCAACAATATGTTTAAGAAAGAGTAGTTTCAACCCTCCTGTGTACCCTACAATAGCAGCATTTGAGAAATGATGTACTACAAAAATTTATGCTTTAACAAATGATAGGTTAAAATTTTAAAATCTAACCAAGCAGGAATTAAAACTGATGAATGGCCTTAGGACTAACTACACCTTAGAAATCATGAAACCCGACAAGGGTGGGGGTGGTGTTTTAGCGGATAAGGTTAATTACATTGGAGGTATGCTGGATATTTTATATGACACAGATAAATATTTGGAAGTTTCACGTAATGAGATATTTATTGCACATTAGAGAATTCAACTATTTATTGAAAATGCACTTTATCAAGAGGTTATCCCGGAGAACTACATAGCTTAAGAACTGAACATTCACTTATCCCCTTAGCCTTTGGTATACCAAAGGTTCATAAGAACATTTTTAACCCCCCCATATAAAGTCACTGTGACAGCGCATCATAGCTCCACCTATCCCCTTGGGGTTTTCATTGATAGACTAATTAAGATTGCTATTAAACCAATTGAATACACCCTTAAAGATTCCTGGGATTTTCTCTAACAAATTAGACAAGAGTGGTACAGTGAGAATGTTTGTTTCATGACCATTGATGTGGGTAGATTTATTCTTCTCAATACTCCACCAGGAGGGATTGAATTTCTTCTTTGAGGCTACCAGGGAATTGACTTCTAGTGAATTTTGTAATGGAGGTGATGGAAACAATTTGACAAAACAATTTCATCACCTTTTAAGGGAAATATTTTAGGCAGACCAAAGGCATAGGAATGGGTGCAAGTTGTGCACCCATTTATACCCATTTAGTGTTGTATGCCTGGGAGGACAAAACACGTACTTAACATCAAATTCAATAATGAATGGCACACCTATTTGCATTTCCTTGATATTTTTATTTTATGGAAGAAGAAAAGTTAATGATGAATTTGTTAGCTATTTGAACAATCCCACTTCCTTCTTTAAATCCACATGTACTCACTCTGACAATTCTATAGATTATTTGGATGTAACCCTATATAAAGATGTAGTGAATAGTAGGTTTGAATCTAATTTTTTTTAGAAAGAACACCTTCTCTAATAGTTATCTTGATTTTCCAGAGCAATCATCCAAAATACACCAAAAAGAACATATCAACAAGGGCAGTTAGTTTGAGCTGCTTAGATGTGCTCCAATTTTTTGGATTTCAAACTTGAACTAAGCAATAATGTTCAGATGTTTAAAGAAATGGGTTGCCCGTAAGATTTCTTATTTAGGATTGCTTCAGAGATCATTGAAGGGTGGGGGTCAAGATACAAACGACTGTTAGGTGAAGAAACATCATCACCAGTACACTTTACTACATAAGTTGCAGTTCAAACACACATCAAAAATGTGGTGGTACTGTGTGGAACTGATTCCAGGGATATTAAGGTCATTATTAATCAAAAGTGGGTTATCTTTAAGGCAAACACAGAAATATTAGAAACCCTAGGGGTAGCACCACAAGTTGTTTACAAAACTGGTAAAAAATTTAAATATTTTTTTGAACGTGGTAAAATCTTGATTTTCCCTAATAATAAAGGAACACCCCACTGTGGTGCCTGTAAAGTGTCCTTTTACTTTAGAGTGATCCAATGTCTCCTTACATAATATTCCTTTTTGAGATTTTCTTTAAAAATGGTAATTGTGCCACCATTGAAATTATTTACATTGTGATTTGTTCAAAATATGAATACTTCTATGTTGGTAAACCAGAGAAAGACAGCTGAGGAAAGTATTTATGAGCATTTATATGCAATATTTAAAGCAAATACAAACAATGCTCTTTTCAAACACAAATTGAACTGCCCAGGGTTTACCAATTTTAGATAAGGCATCATTGACATTATAGCTAAAAACCCTAGGGGAGGTTTGTGGGAGTTAGACATTGAAAGAAGTGAATTGTTTTGGCAATTTAAACTCTGTGCAATTTGTTTATTTAACCCATCTTAAAGTACAAAGCCCAGGAGCTATAAAGAGAAATAATTTTCAAAGTAAAAGATTATTAGTTGCTTAATTTTCATTAGTTATTTAGGGCAGACAATATCATCAGAAAATGCTTTTTTAACATGGTTGTTTACATGTCCTTAAAGATCTCTTTTAGGAAAAGCCCTTTGTGTATTTTTTTATATTTCTCTGTATTTTCATCCCATGTAATGATTTTGGTAAGGTTTAATAATTACTTCCACACCAGATTTTTAAATGTTTTTCAATCTGTGGTTGTTTTAATTTTTAACTTGACTGTATTTTATACATGTGTTTTTTTTTTTTTTTTTGCAATGACAAACTGTGTTAATTTGCTTCTTAATGTGGTCATATGGCTAATTGGAGGTTTTACTATATTTAAAGGCAATGGGTCATATGTAACTTTGGTTCTGATGAAGTCCCAAAGTCAAAGGGATGGAAGAACTTAACTCTTTTGATTAATTCCTTTTATTGTTTTATCTTAAAGTTATATTAAAGTTATTTTCAAATGTTTTCCTTTTTGGGGCCGGACTTATTGATTTTAAAGGTGAATTGTCTATTAATAATAACTGTACTGCTGTGTGTTAGCCCAAACAGTCCCTTATTTTGTTCCTAGTGATGTTTTTTGGACTGTTTCTGTACACTTCAATTTTAAGGCTCGCAGAAACTAACTTTCAAGATTTTTAGATAGCAATTAATTCAAAGGGTACCCAATGGTGTTCTGCTAAAAACTTTACATTTCCTATAAGATATTATCATTAACAATACTCCTTTGCTGTTTTGCAGTCCTTTAGCATAATAAACCCCCAAGTTAGATCTAGATCTGTATTTTGCTCAGCAGTGTGACATCTGGACAGAGGAAGGAGGACAAGGAGACCTGGTGGTGGAATGAGGAAGTACAGGAGAGTATACAGAGAAAGAGGTTGATGAAGAAGAAGTGAGATTGTTAGAGATGAAGAAAATAGGAGTACAAGTAGATGAAGTGTATGGTGAAGAGAGAGGTGACAAAGAATAAGGCGTATGGTGAGTTGTATGAAAGGCTGGACACTAAGGAGGGAGAAAAGGACCTGTACAGATTGGCTAGACAGAGGGACCGAGGTGGAAAAGATGTGCAGCAGGTAAGGGTGATACAGGATAACGAGGGAAACATACTCACAAGTGAGGAGAGTGTGTTGAGCAGATGGAAAGAGTACTTTAAGTGGCTGATGAATTAAGAGAAAGCGAGAGAGAGAGAATGTTGGATGATGTGGGGATAGTGAATGAGGAAGTGCAATGGATTAGCAAGGAGGAAGTAAGAACAGCTATGAAGAAGATGAAGAATGGAAAGGCTGTTGGTCCAGATGAAATATCTGTGGAAGCATGGAGGTGTTTAGGAGAGATGGCAGTGGGGATTTTAACCAGGATGTTTAATGGAATCTTGGAATGTAAAAGGATTCTTGAGGAGTGGAGAAGTGTATTGGCACCTATTTTTAAGAATAAGGGTGATGTGCATAGCTGTAGTAACTACAGAGAGATACAATTGATCAGCCACAGCATGCAGTTATGGGAAAGAGTAGTGAAAGCTAGGTTAAAAAGGGAGGTGATGATTAGTGAGCAGCAGTACAGTTTCATGGCAGGAAACAGCACTACAGATGTGATGTTTGGTCTGAGCGTGTTGATGAAGAAGCACAGAGAAGGTCAGAATGACTTGCATTATGTCTTTGTGGACTTAGAGAAAACACATGACAGGGTGCCTAGAGAGCAGTTGTGGTATTGCATGAGGAAGTCGGGAGTGGCAGACAAGTATGTAAGATTGATACAGGATATGTATGAGGTCAGTGTGACAGTGGTGTGGTCTGTGGTAGGAGTGACAAACGTGTTCAAGGTGGAGGTTGGATTACATCAGGGATCAGCTCTGATTCCTTTCATATTTGCAATGGTGATGGACAGGTTGACAGACGAGATCAGACAGGAGTCCATGTGGACTATGATGTCTGTGGATAACATTGTGACTTGTAGTGGAGGAGACCCTGGAGCATTGGAGATATGCTTTACAGAGGAGAAGAATGAAGGGCAGCAGGACTAAGACAGAATGTGTTTGAATGAGAAGAAGGACAGAGGAATGGTGAGGATGCAGGGAGTAGAGTCAGCAAAGATGGATGAGTTTAAATACTTGGAATCAAAAGTTCAGAGTAATGATGAGTGTGGAAGACATGTGCAGAAGAGAGTGCAGGCAGAGTGGAGTGGGTAGAGAAGACTGTCAAGAATGATTTGTGACAGACAGGTACCAATAAGAGTTAAAGGGAGAGTCTACAAGATTGTAGTGACACCAGCTATGTTATATGGGTTGGAGAGAGTGGCACTGATGAAAAGACAGGAGTCAGAGCTGGAGGTGGCAGAGTTAAAGATGTTAACATTTGCATTGGATGTGATGAGGATGGACAGGATTAGAAATGAGTATATTATAGGGTCAGCTCAGGTCGAACAGTTTGGAGAGAAAGCCAGAGAGGCAAGATTGCATTGGTTTGGAAATGTGATGAGGACGGATGCTGGGTATATTGGGTGAATGACGTTAAGAATGGAGTTGCCAGATAAGAGAAAAAGAAGGCCTAAGATATGGTTTATGGATGTGGTGAGAGAGGACATGCAGATGAATGGTGTGACAGAACAAGATGCAGAGGATAGGATGAAATGGAAATAGATGATTCACTGAAGTGACCCATAACGGGGGCTGCTGAAAGAAAAAGATCTTGATCCACACAACAAACTGTAGTAGAAGTAGAACCTCTTAATTTATGTGCGTTATATAACTACACTGCCCCTCCCCTCAGTCTTCATTTATGTGCTGTATATAACTACACTACCCCTCCACTCAGTCTTCATTTATGTGCTGTATATAACTACACTGCCCCTCCCTCAGTCTTCATTTATGTGCTGTATATAACTACACTGCCCCTCCCCTCAGTCTTCATTTATGTGCTGTATATAACTACACTGCCCCTCCCCTCAGTCTTCATTTATGTGCTGTATATAACTACACTGCCCCTCCCTCAGTCTTCATTTATGTGCTGTATATAACTACACTGCCCCTCCCTCAGTCTTCATTTATGTGCTGTATATAACTACACTGCCCCTCCCCTCAGTCTTCATTTATGTGCTGTATATAACTACACTGCCCCTCCCCTCAGTCTTCATTTATGTGCTGTATATAATAACTACACTGCCCCTCCTCTCAGTCTTCATTTATGTGCTGTATATAACTACACTGCCCCTCCCTCAGTCTTCATTTATGTGCTGTATATAACTACACTGCCCCTCCCCTCAGTCTTCTTTATGTGCTTGTCAGAAAAATATGTATTAATGTATGTGTTTAGTGCTTATTAGAA